>NC_092730.1:28614684-28915233 GCF_047496885.1 Scyliorhinus torazame
GGGTGTGGGATTTACTCACTCTCTGATACAGTGTGTGGGTGGGATTTACCCACTCTCTGATACAGTGTGTGAGTGTGGGATTTGCTCACTCTCTGAGACAGTGTGAGTGTGGGATTTACTCACTCTCTGATAGAGTGTGTGAGTGTGGGATTTACTCACTCTCTGATACAGTCTGTGAGTGTGGGATTTACTCACTCTCTGATACTGTGAGTGAGTGTGGGATTTACTCACTCTCTGATACAGTGTGTGAGTATGGGATTTACTCACTCTCTGATACAGTGTGTGAGTATGGGATTTACTCACTCTCTGATACAGTGTGTGAGTGTGGGATTTACTCACTCTCTGATACAGTGTGTGAGTATGGGATTTACTCACTCTCTGATACAGTGTGTGAGTATGGGATTTACTCACTCTCTGATACAGTGTGTGAGTGTGGGATTTACTCACTCTCTGATACAGTGTGTGTGGGGGATTTACTCACACTCTGATACAGAGTGTGAGTATGGGATTTATTCACTCTCAGACACAGGGTGTGAGTGTGGGATTTACTCACTCACTGATACAGTGTGTGAGTGTGGGATTTAGTCACTCACTGATACAGTGTGTGAGTGTGTGATTTACTCAATCTGTGATACAGTGTGTGAGTATGGGATTTACTCACTCTCTGATACAGTGTGTGAGTGTGGGATTTACTCACTTTCTGATACAGTGTGTGAGTGTGGGATTTACTCACTCTCTGATACTGTGTGTGAATGTGGGATTTACTCGCTCTCTGATCCTGTGTGTGAGTGTGGGATTTACTCACTCTCTGATACAGTGTGAGTGTGGGATTTACTCACTCTCTGATACAGTGTGAGTGTGGGATTTACTCACTCTCTGATACAGTATGAGTGTGGGATTTACTCACTCACTGATACAGTGTGTGAGTGTGGGATTTAGTCACTCTCTCATACAGTGTGTGAGTATGGGATTTACTCACTCTCTGATACAGTGTTGAGTGTGGGATTTATTCACTCTGTGATATACAGTGTGAGTTTGGGATTTAGTCACTCTCTGATACAGTGTGTGACTGTGGGATTTAGTCACTCTCTGATACAGTGTGTGACTGTGGGATTTACTCACTCTCTGATACAGGGTGTGAGTGTGGGATTTAGTCACTCTCTGATACAGTGTGTGAGTGTGGGATTTACTCAGTCTCTGATACAGTGTGAGTGTGGGATTTACTCACTCTCTGATACAGTGTGTGAGTGTGGGATTTACTCACTCTCTGATACAGTGTGTGAGTGTGGGATTTACTCACTCTCTGATACTGTGTGTGAGTGTGGGATTTACTCACTCTGTGCTACAGTGTGAGTGTGGGATTTACTCACTCTCTGATACTGTGTGTGAGTGTGGGATTTTCTCACTCTGTAATACAGTGTGTGAGTGTTGGATTTACTCACTGTCTGATACAGTGTGTGAGTGTGGGATTTACTCACTCTCTGATACAATGTGTCAGTGTGGGATTTAGTCACTCTCTGATACAGTGTGAGTGTGGGATTTGCTCACTCTCTGATACTGTGTGTGAGTGTGGGATTTACTCACTCTCTGATACAGTGTGAGAGCGTGTGATTTACTCACTCTCTGATACAGTGTGATTGTGGGATTTACTCACTCTCAGATACAGTGTGAGAGTGTGGGACTTACTCACTCGCTGATACAGTGTGTGAGTATGGGATTTACTCACTCTCTGATACAGTGTGAGAGTGGGATTTACTCACTCTCTGATACAGTGTGAGTGTGGGATTTACTCACTCTCTGATACAGTGTGAGAGTGGGATTTACTCACTCTCTGATACAGTGTGAGAGTGTGGGATTTACTCACTCTGATACAGTGTGTGAGTGTGGGATTTACTCACTCTCTGATACAGTGTGTGACTGTGGGATTTAGTCACTCTCTGATACAGTGTGTGAGTGTGGGATTTACTCACTCTCTGATACAGTGTGCGTTTGTGGGATTTAGTCACTCTCTGATACAGTGTGTGAGTGTGGGATTTGCTCACTCTGATACAGTGTGAGTGTGGGATTTACTCACTCTCTGATACAGTGTGTGTGTGGGATTTACTCACTCTGATACAGTGTGTGAGTGTGGGATTTACTCACTCTCTGATACAGTGTGCGAGTGTGGGATTTAGTCACTCTCTAATACAGTGTGTGAGTGTGGGATTTCCTCACTCTCTGATACATTGTGAGAGAGTGGGATTTACTCACTCTCTGATACAGTGTGTGAGTGTGGGATTTACTCACTCTCTGATACAGTGTGTGATTGTGGGATTTAGTCACTCTCTGGTACAGTGTGTGAGTGTGGGATTTACTCACTCTCTGATACAGTGTGTGAGTGTGGGATTTACTCACTCTCTGATACAGTGTGTGAGTATGGGACTTACTCACTCTCTGATACAGTGTGTGAGTGTGGGATTTACTCACTCTCTGATACAGTGTGAGTGTGGGATTTACTCACTCTCTGATACAGTGTGTGAGTGTGGGATTTAGTCACTCTCTGATACAGTGTGTGAGTGTGGGATTTAGTCACTCTCTGATACAGTGTTGAGTGTGGGATTTAGTCACTCACTGATACAGTGTGTGAGTATGGGATTTAGTCACTCTCTGATACAGTGTGTGACTGTGGGATTTAGTCACTCTCTGATACGGTGTGTGTGTGGGATTCACTCACTCTCTGATACAGTGTGAGTGTGGGATTTACTCACTGTCTGATACAGTGTGTGAGTGTGCGATTTAGTCACTCTCTGATACAGTGTTGAGTGTGGGATTTAGTCACTCTCTGATACAGTATGTGAGTATGGGATTTAGTCACTCTCTGATACAGTGTGTGACTGTGGGATTTAGTCACTCTCTGATACAGTGTGATTGTTGGATTTACTCACTCTCAGATACAGTGTGTGAGTGTGGGACTTACTCACACTCTGATACAGTGTGTGAGTATGGGATTTACTCACTCTCTGATACAGTGTGTGTGTGTTGGATTCACTCACTCTCTGATACAGTGCGTGACTGTGGGATTTACTCATTCTCTGATACAGTGTGTGTGTGGGATTTACTCATTCTCAGATACAGTGTGTGAGTGTGGAATTTACTCACTCTCTGATACAGTGTGTGTATGTGTGGTCTACTCATTCTCTGATACAGTGTGTGTGTGGGATTTACTCACTCTCTGATACAGTGTGAGTGTGGGATTTACTCATTCTCTGATACAGTGTGTGGGTGTGGGATTTACTCACTCTCTGATACAGTGTATGTGGGGGATTTACTCACTCTCTGATACAGTGTGTGAGTGTGGGATTTACTCACTCTCAGATACCCTGTGTGAGTGTGGGATTTACTCACTCTCTGATACAGTGTGAGAGTGTGGGATTTGCTCACTCTCTGATACAGTGTGTGTGTGGGATTTACTCACTCTCTGATACAGTGTGTGGGTGGGATTTACTCACTCTCTGGTACAGTGTATGTGTGGGATTTACTCACTCTCTGATACAGTGTGAGAGTGTGGGATTTACACACTCTCTGATACAGCGTGTGAGTGTGGGATTTACTCACTCTCTGATACAGTGCGTGAGTGTGGGATTTACTCACTCTCTGATACAGTGTGTGGGTGGAATTTACCCACTCTCTGATACAGTGTGTGAGTGTGGGATTTGCTCACTCTCTGATACAGTGTGAGTGTGGGATTTATTCACTCTCTGATACAGTGTGTGAGTGTGGGATTTACTTACTCTCTGATACAGTGTGTGAGTGTGGGATTTACTCACTCTCTGATACTGTGAGTGAGTGTGGGATTTACTCAATCTCTGATACAGTGTGTGAGTATGGGATTTGCTCACTCTCTGATACAGTGTGTGAGTATGGGATTTACTCACTCTCTGATACAGTGTGTGAGTGTGGGATTTACTCACTCTCTGATACAGTGTGTGTGTGGGATTTACTCACTCTCTGATACAGTGTGTGAGTATGGGATTTATTCACTCTCAGACACAGTGTGTGAGTGTGGGATTTACTCACTCACTGATACAGTGTGTGAGTGTGGGATTTAGTCACTCAATGATACAGTGTGTGAGTGTGGGATTTACTCACTCTGTGATACAGTGTGTGAGTGTGGGATTTCCTCACTCTCTGATACAGTGTGTGAGCGTGGGATTTACTCACTCTCTGATACAGTGTGTGAGTGTGGGACTTAGTCACTTTCTGATACACAGTGTATCAGAGAGTGAGGAAATCCCTCACTCACACTGTGAGTATGGGATTTATTCACTCTCAGATACAGTGTGTGAGTGTGGGATTTACTCACTCACTGACACAGTGTGTGAGTGTGGGATTTAGTCACTCAATGATACAGTGTGTGAGTGTGGGATTTACTCACTCTGTGATACAGTGTGTGAGTGTGGGATTTCCTCACTCTCTGATACAGTGTGTGAGCGTGGGATTTACTCACTCTCTGATACAGTGTGTGAGTGTGGGACTTAGTCACTCTCTGATACAGTGTGAGTGTGGGATTTAGTCACTCTCTGATACAATGCGTGAGTGTGGGATTTAGTCACTCTCTGATACAGTGTGTGAGTGTGGGATTTACTCACTCTCTGATACTGTGTGTGAGTGTGGGATTTACTCACTCTCTGTTACAGTGTGAGTGTGGGATTTACTCACTCTCTGATACAGTGTGTGAGTGTGGGATTTACTCACTCTCTGATACAGTGTGAGTGTGGGATTTACTAACTCGCTGATACAGTGTGTGAGTGTGGGATTTACTCACTCTCTGATACAGTGTGTGAGTGTGGGATTTACTCACTCTCGGATACTGTGTGTGAGTGTGGGATTTACTCACTCTCTGATACTGTGTGTGAGTGTGGGATTTACTCACTCTTTGATACAGTGTGAGTGTGGGATTTACTCCTCTCTGATACAGAGTGAGTGTGGGATTTACTCACTCTCTTATACAGTGTGAGTGTGGGATTTACTCACTCTCTGATACAGTGTGTGAGTGTGGTATTTAGTCACTCTCTGATACAGTGTGTGAGTATGGGATTTACTCACTCTCTGATACAGTGTTGAGTGTGGGATTTATTCACTCTCTGATATACTGTGTGAGTATGGGATTTAGTCACTCTCTGATACAGTGTGTGACTGTGGGATTTAGTCACTCTCTGATAGAGTGTGTGAGTGTGGGATTTACTCACTCGCTGATACTGTGTCTGAGTGTGGGATTTACTCACTCTGTGATACAGTGTGAGTGTGGGATTTCCTCACTCTCTGATACTGTGTGTGAGTGTGGGATTTACTCAGTCTCTGATACAGTGTTAGTGTGGGATTTACTCACTCTCTGATACAGTGTGTGAGTGTGGGATTTACTCACTCTCTGATACAGTGTGTGAGTGTGGGATTTACTCACTCTCTGATACTGTGTGTGAGTGTGGGATTTACTCACTCTGTGATACAGTGTGAGTGTGGGATTTACTCCCTCTCTGATACAGTGTGTGAGTGTGGGATTTACTCACGCTCTGATACAGTGTGAGTGTGGGATTTACTCACTCTCTGATACAGTGTGAGAGTGTGGGATTTACTCACTCTCTGATAGTGTGTGGGATTTACTCACTCTCTGATACAGTGTGTGGGTGGGATTTACCCACTCTCTGATACAGTGTGTGAGTGTGGGATTTGCTCACTCTCTGATACAGTGTGAGTGTGGGATTTACTGACTCTCTGATAAGGTGTGTGAGTGTGGGATTTACTCACTCTCTGATACAGTGTGATTGTGGGATTTACTCACTCTCAGATACAGTGTGAGAGTGTGGGACTTACTCACTCGCTGATACAGTGTGCGAGTATGGGATTTACTCACTCTCTGATACAGTGTGAGTGTCGGATTTACTCACTCTCTGATACAGTGTGAGTGTGGGATTTACTCACTCTCTGATACAGTGTGAGAGTGGGATTTACTCACTCTCTGATACAGTGTGAGAGTGTGGGATTTACTCACTCTGATACAGTGTGTGAGTGTGGGATTTACTCACTCTCTGATACAGTGTGCGAGTGTGGGATTTAGTCACTCTCTGATACAGTGTGTGAGTGTGGGATTTCCTCACTCTCTGATACATTGTGAGAGAGTGGGATTTACTCACTCTCTGATACAGTGTGTGAGTGTGGGATTTACTCACTCTATGATACAGTGTGTGATTGCGGGATTTAGTCACTCTCTGATACTGTGTGTGAGTGTGGGATTTACTCACTCTCTGATACAGTGTGTGAGTGTGGGATTTACTCACTCTCTGATACAGTGTGTGAGTATGGGATTTACTCACTCTTTGATACAGTGTGTGTGTGTGGGATTTACTCACTCTCTGATACAGTGTGAGTGTGGGCTTTACTCACTCTCTGATACAGTGTGTGAGTGTGGGATTTAGTCACTCTCTGATACAGTGTGTGAGTGTGGGATTTACTCAGTCTCTGATACAGTGTGAGTGTGGGATTTACTCACTCTCTGATACAGTGTGTGAGTGTGGGATTTACTCACTCTCTGATACAGTGTGTGATTGTGGGATTTACTCACTCTCTGATACTGTGTGTGAGTGTGGGATTTACTCACTCTGTGATACAGTGTGAGTGTGGGATTTACTCCCTCTCTGATACAGTGTGTGAGTGTGGGATTTACTCACGCTCTGATACAGTATGAGTGTGGGATTTACTCACTCTCTGATACAGTGTGAGAGTGTGGGATTTACTCACTCTCTGATAGTGTGTGGGATTTACTCACTCTCTGATACAGTGTGTGGGTGGGATTTACCCACTCTCTGATACAGTGTGTGAGTGTGGGATTTGCTCACTCTCTGATACAGTGTGAGTGTGGGATTTACTGACTCTCTGATACAGTGTGTGAGTGTGGGATTTACTCACTCTCTGATACAGTGTGATTGTGGGATTTACTCACTCTCAGATACAGTGTGAGAGTGTGGGACTTACTCACTCGCTGATACAGTGTGAGAGTATGGGATTTACTCACTCTCTGATACAGTGTGAGTGTCGGATTTACTCACTCTCTGATACAGTGTGAGTGTGGGATTTACTCACTCTCTGATACAGTGTGAGAGTGGGATTTACTCACTCTCTGATACAGTGTGAGAGTGTGGGATTTACTCATTCTGATACAGTGTGTGAGTGTGGGATTTACTCACTCTCTGATACAGTGTGCGAGTGTGGGATTTAGTCACTCTCTGATACAGTGTGTGAGTGTGGGATTTCCTCACTCTCTGATACATTGTGAGAGAGTGGGATTTACTCACTCTCTGATACAGTGTGTGAGTGTGGGATTTACTCACTCTCTGATACAGGGTGTGAGTGTGGGATTTAGTCACTCTCTGATACAGTGTGTGAGTGTGGGATTTACTCAGTCTCTGATACAGTGTGAGTGTGGGATTTACTCACTCTCTGATACAGTGTGTGAATGTGGGATTTACTCACTCTCTGATACAGTGTGTGAGTATGGGATTTACTCACTCTCTGATACTGTGTGTGAGTGTGGGATTTACTCACTCTGTGATACAGTGTGAGTGTGGGATTTACTCCCTCTCTGATACAGTGTGTGAGTGTGGGATTTACTCACTCTCTGATACAGTGTGAGTGTGGGATTTACTCACTCTCTGATACTGTGTGTGAGTGTGGGATTTACTCACTCTCTGATACACTGTGAGAGCGTGTGATTTACTCACTCTCTGATACAGTGTGATTGTGGGATTTACTCACTCTCAGATACAGTGTGAGAGTGTGGGACTTACTCACTCACTGATACAGTGTGTGAGTGTGGGATTTACTCACTCTCTGATACAGTGTTAGTGTGGGATTTACTCACTCTCTGATACAGTGTGAGTGTGGGATTTACTCACTCTCTTATACAGTGTGAGAGTGGGATTTACTCACTCTCTGATAAAGTGTGAGAGTGTGGGATTTACTCACTCTGATACAGTGTGTGAGTGTGGGATTTACTCACTCTCTGATACAGTGTGCGTTTGTGGGATTTAGTCACTCTCTGATACAGTGTGTGAGTGTGGGATTTGCTCACTCTGATACAGTGTGAGTGTGGGATTTACTCACTCTTTGATACAGTGTGTGAGTGTGGGATTTACTCACTGTCTGATACAGTGTGAGTGTGGGCTTTACTCACTCTCTGATACAGTGTGTGTGGGATTTAGTCACTCTCTGATACAGTGTGTGAGTGTGGGATTTACTCACTCTGTGATACAGTGTGTGAGTGTGGGATTTCCTCACTCTCTGATACAGAGTGTGAGCGTGGGATTTACTCACTCTCTGATACAGTGTGAGTGTGGGATTTACTCACTCTCTGATACAGTGCGTGAGTGTGGGATTTAGTCACTCTCTGATACAGTGTGTGAGTCTGGGATTTACACACTCTCTGATACTGTGTGTGAGTGTGGGATTTATCACTCTCTGATACAGTGTGAGTGTGGGATTTACTCACTCTTTGATACAGTGTGTGAGTGTGGGATTAGCTCACTCTCTGATACAGTGTGAGTGTGGGATTTACTCACTCTCTGATACAGTGTGTGAGTGTGGGATTTACTCACTCTCTCATACAGTGTGTGAGTGTGGGATTTACTCACTCTCTGATACTGTGTGTGAATGTGGGATTTACTCACTCTCTGATCCTGTGTGTGAGTGTGGGATTTACTCACTCTCTGATACAGTGTGAGTGTGGGATTTACTCACTCTCTGATACAGTGTGAGTGTGGGATTTCCTCACTCTCTGATACAGTATGAGTGTGGGATTTACTCACTCACTGATACCGTGTGTGAGTGTGGGATTTAGTCACTCTCTGATACAGTGTGTGAGTATGGGATTTACTCACTCTCTGATACAGTGTTGAGTGTGGGATTTATTCACTCTGTGATATACAGTGTGAGTTTGGGATTTAGTCACTCTCTGATACAGTCTGTGAGTGTGGGATTTACTCACTCTCTGATACTGTGAGTGAGTGTGGGATTTACTCACTCTCTGATACAGTGTGTGAGTATGGGATTTACTCACTCTCTGATACAGTGTGTGAGTATGGGATTTACTCACTCTCTGATACAGTGTGTGAGTGTGGGATTTACTCACTCTCTGATACAGTGTGTGAGTATGGGATTTACTCACTCTCTGATACAGTGTGTGAGTATGGGATTTACTCACTCTCTGATACAGTGTGTGAGTGTGGGATTTACTCACTCTCTGATACAGTGTGTGTGGGGGATTTACTCACACTCTGATACAGAGTGTGAGTATGGGATTTATTCACTCTCAGACACAGGGTGTGAGTGTGGGATTTACTCACTCACTGATACAGTGTGTGAGTGTGGGATTTAGTCACTCACTGATACAGTGTGTGAGTGTGTGATTTACTCAATCTGTGATACAGTGTGTGAGTATGGGATTTACTCACTCTCTGATACAGTGTGTGAGTGTGGGATTTACTCACTTTCTGATACAGTGTGTGAGTGTGGGATTTACTCACTCTCTGATACTGTGTGTGAATGTGGGATTTATTCGCTCTCTGATCCTGTGTGTGAGTGTGGGATTTACTCACTCTCTGATACAGTGTGAGTGTGGGATTTACTCACTCTCTGATACAGTGTGAGTGTGGGATTTACTCACTCTCTGATACAGTATGAGTGTGGGATTTACTCACTCACTGATACAGTGTGTGAGTGTGGGATTTAGTCACTCTCTCATACAGTGTGTGAGTATGGGATTTACTCACTCTCTGATACAGTGTTGAGTGTGGGATTTATTCACTCTGTGATATACAGTGTGAGTTTGGGATTTAGTCACTCTCTGATACAGTGTGTGACTGTGGGATTTAGTCACTCTCTGATACAGTGTGTGACTGTGGGATTTACTCACTCTCTGATACAGGGTGTGAGTGTGGGATTTAGTCACTCTCTGATACAGTGTGTGAGTGTGGGATTTACTCAGTCTCTGATACAGTGTGAGTGTGGGATTTACTCACTCTCTGATACAGTGTGTGAGTGTGGGATTTACTCACTCTCTGATACAGTGTGTGAGTGTGGGATTTACTCACTCTCTGATACTGTGTGTGAGTGTGGGATTTACTCACTCTGTGCTACAGTGTGAGTGTGGGATTTACTCACTCTCTGATACTGTGTGTGAGTGTGGGATTTTCTCACTCTGTAATACAGTGTGTGAGTGTTGGATTTACTCACTGTCTGATACAGTGTGTGAGTGTGGGATTTACTCACTCTCTGATACAATGTGTCAGTGTGGGATTTAGTCACTCTCTGATACAGTGTGAGTGTGGGATTTGCTCACTCTCTGATACTGTGTGTGAGTGTGGGATTTACTCACTCTCTGATACAGTGTGAGAGCGTGTGATTTACTCACTCTCTGATACAGTGTGATTGTGGGATTTACTCACTCTCAGATACAGTGTGAGAGTGTGGGACTTACTCACTCGCTGATACAGTGTGTGAGTATGGGATTTACTCACTCTCTGATACAGTGTGAGAGTGGGATTTACTCACTCTCTGATACAGTGTGAGTGTGGGATTTACTCACTCTCTGATACAGTGTGAGAGTGGGATTTACTCACTCTCTGATACAGTGTGAGAGTGTGGGATTTACTCACTCTGATACAGTGTGTGAGTGTGGGATTTACTCACTCTCTGATACAGTGTGTGACTGTGGGATTTAGTCACTCTCTGATACAGTGTGTGAGTGTGGGATTTACTCACTCTCTGATACAGTGTGCGTTTGTGGGATTTAGTCACTCTCTGATACAGTGTGTGAGTGTGGGATTTGCTCACTCTGATACAGTGTGAGTGTGGGATTTACTCACTCTCTGATACAGTGTGTGTGTGGGATTTACTCACTCTGATACAGTGTGTGAGTGTGGGATTTACTCACTCTCTGATACAGTGTGCGAGTGTGGGATTTAGTCACTCTCTAATACAGTGTGTGAGTGTGGGATTTCCTCACTCTCTGATACATTGTGAGAGAGTGGGATTTACTCACTCTCTGATACAGTGTGTGAGTGTGGGATTTACTCACTCTCTGATACAGTGTGTGATTGTGGGATTTAGTCACTCTCTGGTACAGTGTGTGAGTGTGGGATTTACTCACTCTCTGATACAGTGTGTGAGTGTGGGATTTACTCACTCTCTGATACAGTGTGTGAGTATGGGACTTACTCACTCTCTGATACAGTGTGTGAGTGTGGGATTTACTCACTCTCTGATACAGTGTGAGTGTGGGATTTACTCACTCTCTGATACAGTGTGTGAGTGTGGGATTTAGTCACTCTCTGATACAGTGTGTGAGTGTGGGATTTAGTCACTCTCTGATACAGTGTTGAGTGTGGGATTTAGTCACTCACTGATACAGTGTGTGAGTATGGGATTTAGTCACTCTCTGATACAGTGTGTGACTGTGGGATTTAGTCACTCTCTGATACGGTGTGTGTGTGGGATTCACTCACTCTCTGATACAGTGTGAGTGTGGGATTTACTCACTGTCTGATACAGTGTGTGAGTGTGCGATTTAGTCACTCTCTGATACAGTGTTGAGTGTGGGATTTAGTCACTCTCTGATACAGTATGTGAGTATGGGATTTAGTCACTCTCTGATACAGTGTGTGACTGTGGGATTTAGTCACTCTCTGATACAGTGTGATTGTGGGATTTACTCACTCTCAGATACAGTGTGTGAGTGTGGGACTTACTCACACTCTGATACAGTGTGTGAGTATGGGATTTACTCACTCTCTGATACAGTGTGTGTGTGTTGGATTCACTCACTCTCTGATACAGTGCGTGACTGTGGGATTTACTCATTCTCTGATACAGTGTGTGTGTGGGATTTACTCATTCTCAGATACAGTGTGTGAGTGTGGAATTTACTCACTCTCTGATACAGTGTGTGTATGTGTGGTCTACTCATTCTCTGATACAGTGTGTGTGTGGGATTTACTCACTCTCTGATACAGTGTGAGTGTGGGATTTACTCATTCTCTGATACAGTGTGTGGGTGTGGGATTTACTCACTCTCTGATACAGTGTATGTGGGGGATTTACTCACTCTCTGATACAGTGTGTGAGTGTGGGATTTACTCACTCTCAGATACCCTGTGTGAGTGTGGGATTTACTCACTCTCTGATACAGTGTGAGAGTGTGGGATTTGCTCACTCTCTGATACAGTGTGTGTGTGGGATTTACTCACTCTCTGATACAGTGTGTGGGTGGGATTTACTCACTCTCTGGTACAGTGTATGTGTGGGATTTACTCACTCTCTGATACAGTGTGAGAGTGTGGGATTTACACACTCTCTGATACAGCGTGTGAGTGTGGGATTTACTCACTCTCTGATACAGTGCGTGAGTGTGGGATTTACTCACTCTCTGATACAGTGTGTGGGTGGAATTTACCCACTCTCTGATACAGTGTGTGAGTGTGGGATTTGCTCACTCTCTGATACAGTGTGAGTGTGGGATTTATTCACTCTCTGATACAGTGTGTGAGTGTGGGATTTACTTACTCTCTGATACAGTGTGTGAGTGTGGGATTTACTCACTCTCTGATACTGTGAGTGAGTGTGGGATTTACTCAATCTCTGATACAGTGTGTGAGTATGGGATTTGCTCACTCTCTGATACAGTGTGTGAGTATGGGATTTACTCACTCTCTGATACAGTGTGTGAGTGTGGGATTTACTCACTCTCTGATACAGTGTGTGTGTGGGATTTACTCACTCTCTGATACAGTGTGTGAGTATGGGATTTATTCACTCTCAGACACAGTGTGTGAGTGTGGGATTTACTCACTCACTGATACAGTGTGTGAGTGTGGGATTTAGTCACTCAATGATACAGTGTGTGAGTGTGGGATTTACTCACTCTGTGATACAGTGTGTGAGTGTGGGATTTCCTCACTCTCTGATACAGTGTGTGAGCGTGGGATTTACTCACTCTCTGATACAGTGTGTGAGTGTGGGACTTAGTCACTTTCTGATACACAGTGTATCAGAGAGTGAGGAAATCCCTCACTCACACTGTGAGTATGGGATTTATTCACTCTCAGATACAGTGTGTGAGTGTGGGATTTACTCACTCACTGAAACAGTGTGTGAGTGTGGGATTTAGTCACTCAATGATACAGTGTGTGAGTGTGGGATTTACTCACTCTGTGATACAGTGTGTGAGTGTGGGATTTCCTCACTCTCTGATACAGTGTGTGAGCGTGGGATTTACTCACTATCTGATACAGTGTGTGAGTGTGGGACTTAGTCACTCTCTGATACAGTGTGAGTGTGGGATTTAGTCACTCTCTGATACAATGCGTGAGTGTGGGATTTAGTCACTCTCTGATACAGTGTGTGAGTGTGGGATTTACTCACTCTCTGATACTGTGTGTGAGTGTGGGATTTACTCACTCTCTGTTACAGTGTGAGTGTGGGATTTACTCACTCTCTGATACAGTGTGTGAGTGTGGGATTTACTCACTCTCTGATACAGTGTGAGTGTGGGATTTACTAACTCGCTGATACAGTGTGTGAGTGTGGGATTTACTCACTCTCTGATACAGTGTGTGAGTGTGGGATTTACTCACTCTCGGATACTGTGTGTGAGTGTGGGATTTACTCACTCTCTGATACTGTGTGTGAGTGTGGGATTTACTCACTCTTTGATACAGTGTGAGTGTGGGATTTACTCCTCTCTGATACAGTGTGAGTGTGGGATTTACTCACTCTCTTATACAGTGTGAGTGTGGGATTTACTCACTCTCTGATACAGTGTGTGAGTGTGGTATTTAGTCACTCTCTGATACAGTGTGTGAGTATGGGATTTACTCACTCTCTGATACAGTGTTGAGTGTGGGATTTATTCACTCTCTGATATACTGTGTGAGTATGGGATTTAGTCACTCTCTGATACAGTGTGTGACTGTGGGATTTAGTCACTCTCTGATAGAGTGTGTGAGTGTGGGATTTACTCACTCGCTGATACTGTGTCTGAGTGTGGGATTTACTCACTCTGTGATACAGTGTGAGTGTGGGATTTCCTCACTCTCTGATACTGTGTGTGAGTGTGGGATTTACTCAGTCTCTGATACAGTGTTAGTGTGGGATTTACTCACTCTCTGATACAGTGTGTGAGTGTGGGATTTACTCACTCTCTGATACAGTGTGTGAGTGTGGGATTTACTCACTCTCTGATACTGTGTGTGAGTGTGGGATTTACTCACTCTGTGATACAGTGTGAGTGTGGGATTTACTCCCTCTCTGATACAGTGTGTGAGTGTGGGATTTACTCACGCTCTGATACAGTGTGAGTGTGGGATTTACTCACTCTCTGATACAGTGTGAGAGTGTGGGATTTACTCACTCTCTGATAGTGTGTGGGATTTACTCACTCTCTGATACAGTGTGTGGGTGGGATTTACCCACTCTCTGATACAGTCTGTGAGTGTGGGATTTGCTCACTCTCTGATACAGTGTGAGTGTGGGATTTACTGACTCTCTGATAAGGTGTGTGAGTGTGGGATTTACTCACTCTCTGATACAGTGTGATTGTGGGATTTACTCACTCTCAGATACAGTGTGAGAGTGTGGGACTTACTCACTCGCTGATACAGTGTGCGAGTATGGGATTTACTCACTCTCTGATACAGTGTGAGTGTCGGATTTACTCACTCTCTGATACAGTGTGAGTGTGGGATTTACTCACTCTCTGATACAGTGTGAGAGTGGGATTTACTCACTCTCTGATACAGTGTGAGAGTGTGGGATTTACTCACTCTGATACAGTGTGTGAGTGTGGGATTTACTCACTCTCTGATACAGTGTGCGAGTGTGGGATTTAGTCACTCTCTGATACAGTGTGTGAGTGTGGGATTTCCTCACTCTCTGATACATTGTGAGAGAGTGGGATTTACTCACTCTCTGATACAGTGTGTGAGTGTGGGATTTACTCACTCTATGATACAGTGTGTGATTGCGGGATTTAGTCACTCTCTGATACTGTGTGTGAGTGTGGGATTTACTCACTCTCTGATACAGTGTGTGAGTGTGGGATTTACTCACTCTCTGATACAGTGTGTGAGTATGGGATTTACTCACTCTTTGATACAGTGTGTGTGTGTGGGATTTACTCACTCTCTGATACAGTGTGAGTGTGGGCTTTACTCACTCTCTGATACAGTGTGTGAGTGTGGGATTTAGTCACTCTCTGATACAGTGTGTGAGTGTGGGATTTACTCAGTCTCTGATACAGTGTGAGTGTGGGATTTACTCACTCTCTGATACAGTGTGTGAGTGTGGGATTTACTCACTCTCTGATACAGTGTGTGATTGTGGGATTTACTCACTCTCTGATACTGTGTGTGAGTGTGGGATTTACTCACTCTGTGATACAGTGTGAGAGTGGGATTTACTCACTCTCTGATACAGTGTGAGAGTGTGGGATTTACTCACTCTGATACAGTGTGTGAGTGTGGGATTTACTCACTCTCTGATACTGTGTGTGAGTGTGGGATTTACTCACTCTCTGATACAGTGTGTGAGTGTGGGATTTACTCACTCTCTGATACAGTGTGTGAGTATGGGATTTACTCACTCTTTGATACAGTGTGTGTGTGTGGGATTTACTCCCTCTCTGATACAGTGTGTGAGTGTGGGATTTACTCACGCTCTGATACAGTATGAGTGTGGGATTTACTCACTCTCTGATACTGTGTGTGAGTGTGGGATTTACTCACTCTCTGATACAGTGTGTGAGTGTGGGATTTACTCACTCTCTGATACAGTGTGTGGGTGGGATTTACCCACTCTCTGATACAGTGTGTGAGTGTGGGATTTGCTCACTCTCTGATACAGTGTGAGTGTGGGATTTACTGACTCTCTGATACAGTGTGTGAGTGTGGGATTTACTCACTCTCTGATACAGTGTGATTGTGGGATTTACTCACTCTCAGATACAGTGTGAGAGTGTGGGACTTACTCACTCGCTGATACAGTGTGAGAGTATGGGATTTACTCACTCTCTGATACAGTGTGAGTGTCGGATTTACTCACTCTCTGATACAGTGTGAGTGTGGGATTTACTCACTCTCTGATACAGTGTGAGAGTGGGATTTACTCACTCTCTGATACAGTGTGAGAGTGTGGGATTTACTCATTCTGATACAGTGTGTGAGTGTGGGATTTACTCACTCTCTGATACAGTGTGCGAGTGTGGGATTTAGTCACTCTCTGATACAGTGTGTGAGTGTGGGATTTCCTCACTCTCTGATACATTGTGAGAGAGTGGGATTTACTCACTCTCTGATACAGTGTGTGAGTGTGGGATTTACTCACTCTCTGATACAGGGTGTGAGTGTGGGATTTAGTCACTCTCTGATACAGTGTGTGAGTGTGGGATTTACTCAGTCTCTGATACAGTGTGAGTGTGGGATTTACTCACTCTCTGATACAGTGTGTGAATGTGGGATTTACTCACTCTCTGATACAGTGTGTGAGTATGGGATTTACTCACTCTCTGATACTGTGTGTGAGTGTGGGATTTACTCACTCTGTGATACAGTGTGAGTGTGGGATTTACTCCCTCTCTGATACAGTGTGTGAGTGTGGGATTTACTCACTCTCTGATACAGTGTGAGTGTGGGATTTACTCACTCTCTGATACTGTGTGTGAGTGTGGGATTTACTCACTCTCTGATACACTGTGAGAGCGTGTGATTTACTCACTCTCTGATACAGTGTGATTGTGGGATTTACTCACTCTCAGATACAGTGTGAGAGTGTGGGACTTACTCACTCGCTGATACAGTGTGTGAGTATGGGATTTACTCACTCTCTGATACAGTGTTAGTGTGGGATTTACTCACTCTCTGATACAGTGTGAGTGTGGGATTTACTCACTCTCTTATACAGTGTGAGAGTGGGATTTACTCACTCTCTGATAAAGTGTGAGAGTGTGGGATTTACTCACTCTGATACAGTGTGTGAGTGTGGGATTTACTCACTCTCTGATACAGTGTGCGTTTGTGGGATTTAGTCACTCTCTGATACAGTGTGTGAGTGTGGGATTTGCTCACTCTGATACAGTGTGAGTGTGGGATTTACTCACTCTTTGATACAGTGTGTGAGTGTGGGATTTACTCACTGTCTGATACAGTGTGAGTGTGGGCTTTACTCACTCTCTGATACAGTGTGTGTGGGATTTAGTCACTCTCTGATACAGTGTGTGAGTGTGGGATTTACTCACTCTGTGATACAGTGTGTGAGTGTGGGATTTCCTCACTCTCTGATACAGAGTGTGAGCGTGGGATTTACTCACTCTCTGATACAGTGTGAGTGTGGGATTTACTCACTCTCTGATACAGTGCGTGAGTGTGGGATTTAGTCACTCTCTGATACAGTGTGTGAGTCTGGGATTTACACACTCTCTGATACTGTGTGTGAGTGTGGGATTTATCACTCTCTGATACAGTGTGAGTGTGGGATTTACTCACTCTTTGATACAGTGTGTGAGTGTGGGATTAGCTCACTCTCTGATACAGTGTGAGTGTGGGATTTACTCACTCTCTGATACAGTGTGTGAGTGTGGGATTTACTCACTCTCTCATACAGTGTGTGAGTGTGGGATTTACTCACTCTCTGATACTGTGTGTGAATGTGGGATTTACTCACTCTCTGATCCTGTGTGTGAGTGTGGGATTTACTCACTCTCTGATACAGTGTGAGTGTGGGATTTACTCACTCTCTGATACAGTGTGAGTGTGGGATTTCCTCACTCTCTGATACAGTATGAGTGTGGGATTTACTCACTCACTGATACCGTGTGTGAGTGTGGGATTTAGTCACTCTCTGATACAGTGTGTGAGTATGGGATTTACTCACTCTCTGATACAGTGTTGAGTGTGGGATTTATTCACTCTGTGATATACAGTGTGAGTTTGGGATTTAGTCACTCTCTGATACAGTGTGTGACTGTGGGATTTAGTCACTCTCTGATACAGTGTGTGAGTGTGGGATTTACTCACTCTCTGATACAGTGTGTGAGTGTGGGATTTACTCACTCTCTGATACAGGGTGTGAGTGTGGGATTTAGTCACTCTCTGATACAGTGTGTGAGTGTGGGATTTACTCAGTCTCTGATACAGTGTGAGTGTGGGATTTACTCACTCTCTGATACAGTGTGTGAATGTGGGATTTACTCACTCTCTGATACAGTGTGTGAGTATGGGATTTACTCACTCTCTGATACTGTGTGTGAGTGTGGGATTTACTCACTCTGTGCTACAGTGTGAGTGTGGGATTTACTCTCTCTCTGATACTGTGTGTGAGTGTGGGATTTACTCACTCTGTAATACAGTGTGTGAGTGTGGGATTTACTCACTCTCTGATACAGTGTGTGAGTGTGGGATTTACTCACTCTCTGATACAATGTGTGAGTGTGGGATTTACTCACTCTCTGATACAGTGTGTGAGTGTGGGATTTACTCAGTCTCTGATACAGTGTGAGAGTGGGATTTACTCACTCTCTGATACAGTGTGTGAGTGTGGGATTTACTCACTCTCTGATACAGTGTGTGAGTGTGGGATTTACTCACTCTCTGATACTGTGTGTGAGTGTGGGATTTACTCACTCTGTGATACAGTGTGAGTGTGGGATTTACTCCCTCTCTGATACAGTGTGTGAGTGTGGGATTTACTCACTCTCTGATACAGTGTGAGTGTGGGATTTACTCACTCTCTGATACTGTGTGTGAGTGTGGGATTTACTCACTCTCTGATACACTGTGAGAGCGTGTGATTTACTCACTCTCTGATACAGTGTGATTGTGGGATTTACTCACTCTCAGATACAGTGTGAGAGTGTGGGACTTACTCACTCGCTGATACAGTGTGTGAGTATGGGATTTACTCACTCTCTGATACAGTGTTAGTGTGGGATTTACTCACTCTCTGATACAGTGTGAGTGTGGGATTTACTCACTCTCTTATACAGTGTGAGAGTGGGATTTACTCACTCTCTGATAAAGTGTGAGAGTGTGGGATTTACTCACTCTGATACAGTGTGTGAGTGTGGGATTTACTCACTCTCTGATACAGTGTGCGTTTGTGGGATTTAGTCACTCTCTGATACAGTGTGTGAGTGTGGGATTTGCTCACTCTGATACAGTGTGAGTGTGGGATTTACTCACTCTCTGATACAGTGTGTGTGTGGGATTTACTCACTCTCAGATACCGTGTGTGAGTGTGGGATTTACTCACTGTCTGATACAGTGTGTGAGTGTGGGATTAACTCACTCTCTGATACAATGTGTGAGTGTGGGATTTAGTCACTCTCTGATACAGTGTGTGAGTGTGGGATTTACTCAGTCTCTGATACAGTGTGAGAGTGGGATTTACTCACTCTCTGATACAGTGTGTGAGTGTGGGATTTACTCACTCTCTGATACAGTGTGTGAGTGTGGGATTTACTCACTCTCTGATACTGTGTGTGAGTGTTGGATTTACTCACTCTCTGATACAATGTGAGTGTGGGATTTACTCCCTCTCTGATACAGTGTGAGTGTGGGATTTACTCACTCTCTGATACAGTGTGAGAGTGGGATTTACTCACTCTCAGATACAGTGTGAGAGTGTGGGATTTACTCACTCTCTGATACAGTGTGAGTGTGGGATTTACTCACTCTCTGATACAGTGTGAGAGTGGGATTTACTCACTCTCAGATACAGTGTGAGAGTGTGGGATTTACTCACTCTGATACAGTACGTGAGTGTGGGATTTACTCACTCTCTGATGCAGTGTGCGAGTGTGGGATTTAGTCACTCTCTGATACAGTGTGTGAGTGTGGGATTTCCTCACTCTCTGAGACATTATTAGAGAGTGGGATTTACTCACTCTCTGATACAGTGTGTGAGTGTGGGATTTACTCACTCTCTGATACAGTGTGTGATTGTGGGATTTAGTCACTCTCTGATACAGTGTGTGAGTGTGGGATTTACTCACTCTCTGATACAGTGTGTGAGTGTGGGATTTACTCACTCTCTGATACAGTGTGTGAGTATGGGATTTAGTCACTCTCTGATACGGTGTGTGTGTGGGATTCACTCACTCTCTGATAGAGTGTGAGTGTGGGATTTACTCACTCTCTGATACAGTGTGCGAGTGTGCGATTTAGTCACTCTCTGATACAGTGTTGAGTCTGGGATTTAGTCACTCTCTGATACAGTATGTGAGTATGGGATTTAGTCACTCTCTGATACAGTGTGTGACTGTGGGATTTAGTCACTCTCTGATACAGTGTGTGTGTGGGATGCACTCACTCTCTGATACAGTGTGATTGTGGGATTTACTCACTCTCAGATACAGTGTGTGAGTGTGGGATTAACTCACTCTCTGATACAGTGTGAGTGTGGGATTTACTCACTCTCTGATACAGTGTGTGAGTGTGGGATTTACTCACTCTCTGATACAGTGTGTGAGTGTGGGATTTCCTCACTCTTTGATACTGTGTGTGAATGTGGGATTTACTCACTCTCTGATCCTGTGTGTGAGTGTGGGATTTACTCACTCTTTGATACAGTTTGATTGTGGGATTTTATCACTCTCTGATATAGTGTGAGTGGGGGATTTTACTCACTCTCTGATACAGTATGAGTGTGGGATTTACTCACTCACTGATACAGTGTGTGAGTGTGGGATTTAGTCACTCTCTGATACCGTGTGTGAGTATGGGATTTACTCACTCTCTGATACAGTGTTCAGTGTGGGATTTATTCACTCTGTGATATACAGTGTGAGTTTGGGATTTAGTCACTCTCTGATACAGTGTGTGACAGTGGGATTTAGTCACTCTCTGATACAGTGTGTGAGTGTGGGATTTACTCACTCTCTGATACAGTGTGTGAGTGTGGGATTTGCTCACTCTCTGATACAGTGTGTGAGTATGGGATTTATTCACTCTCTGACACAGTGTGTGAGTGTGGGATTTACTCACTCACTGATACAGTGTGTGAGTGTGGGATTTAGTCACTCAATGATACAGTGTGTGAGTGTGGGATTTACTCACTCTGTGATACAGTGTGTGAGTGTGGGATTTCCTCACTCTCTGATACAGTGTGTGAGCGTGGGATTTACTCACTCTCTGATACAGTGTGTGAGTGTGGGACTTAGTCACTCTCTGATACAGTGTGAGTGAGGGATTTACTCACTCTCTGATACAGTGTGTGAGTATGGGATTTATTCACTCTCAGATACAGTGTGTGAGTGTGGGATTTACTCACTCACTGACACAGTGTGTGAGTGTGGGATTTAGTCACTCAATGATACAGTGTGTGAGTGTGGGATTTACTCACTCTGTGATACAGTGTGTGAGTGTGGGATTTCCTCACTCTCTGATACAGTGTGTGAGCGTGGGATTTACTCACTCTCTGATACAGTGTGTGAGTGTGGGACTTAGTCACTCTCTGATACAGTGTGAGTGTGGGATTTTCTCGCTCTCTGATACAGTGCGTGAGTGTGGGATTTAGTCACTCTCTGATAAAGTGTGTGAGTGTGGGATTTACTCACTCTCTGATACTGTGTGTGAGTGTGGGATTTACTCACTCTCTGATACAGTGTGAGTGTGGGATTTACTCACTCTCTGATACAGTGTGTGAGTGTGGGATTTACTCACTCTCTGATACTGTGTGTGAGTGTGGGATTTACTCACTCTGTGATACAGTGTGAGTGTGGGATTTACTCCCTCTCTGATACAGTGTGTGAGTGTGGGATTTACTCACGCTCTGATACAGTGTGAGTGTGGGATTTACTCACTCTCTGATACAGTGTGAGAGTGTGGGATTTACTCACTCTCTGATAGTGTGTGGGTGTGTGATTTACTCACTCTCTGATACAGTGTGTGGGTGGGATTTACCCACTCTCTGATACAGTGTGTGAGTGTGGGATTTGCTCACTCTCTGATACAGTGTGAGTGTGGGATTTACTGACTCTCTGATACAGTGTGTGAGTGTGGGATTTACTCACTCTCTGATACAGTGTGATTGTGGGATTTACTCACTCTCAGATACAGTGTGAGAGTGTGGGACTTACTCACTCGCTGATACAGTGTGTGAGTATGGGATTAACTCACTCTCTGATACAGTGTGAGTGTGGGATTTACTCACTCTCTGATACAGTGTGAGAGTGGGATTTACTCACTCTCTGATACAGTGTGATAGTGTGGGATTTACTCACTCTGATACAGTGTGTGAGTGTGGGATTTACTCACTCTCTGATACAGTGTGCGAGTGTGGGATTTAGTCACTCTCTGATACAGTGTGTGAGTGTGGGATTTCCTCACTCTCTGATACATTGTGAGAGAGTGGGATTTACTCACTCTCTGATACAGTGTGAGTGTGGGATTTACTCACTCTCTGATACAGTGTGTGAGTGTGGGATTAACTCACTCTCTGATACAGTGTGAGTGTGGGATTTACTCACTCTCTGATACAGTGTGTGAGTGTGGGATTTACTCACTCTCTGATACAGTGTGTGAGTATGGGATTTACTCACTCTCTGATACAGTGTGTGAGTGTGGGATTTACTCACTCTCTGATACAGTGTGTGAGTGTGGGATTTACTCACTCTGTGATACAGTGTGTGAGTGTGGGATTTCCTCACTCTCTGATACAGTGTGTGAGCGTGGGATTTACTCACTCTCTGATACAGTGTGTGAGTGTTGGACATAGTCACTCTCTGATACAGTGTGAGTGTGGGATTTACTCACTCTCTGATACAGTGCGTGAGTGTGGGATTTAGTCAATCTCTGATACAGTGTGTGAGTGTGGGATTTACTCACTCTCTGATACTGTGTGTGAGTGTGGGATTTACTCACTCTGTGATACAGTGTGAGTGTGGGATTTACTCCCTCTCTGATACAGTGTGTGAGTGTGGGATTTACTCACTCTCTGATACAGTGTGAGTGTGGGATTTACTCACTCTCTGATACTGTGTGTGAGTGTGGGATTTACTCACTCTCTGATACAGTGTGAGAGCGTGTGATTTACTCACTCTCTGATACAGTGTGATTGTGGGATTTACTCACTCTCAGATACAGTGTGAGAGTGTGGGACTTACTCACTCGCTGATACAGTGTGTGAGTATGGGATTTACTCACTCTCTGATACAGTGTTAGTGTGGGATTTACTCACTCTCTGATACAGTGTGAGTGTGGGATTTACTCACTCTCTTACAGTGTGAGAGTGGGATTTACTCACTCTCTGATACAGTGTGAGAGTGTGGGATTTACTCACTCTGATACAGTGTGTGAGTGTGGGATTTACTCACTCTCTGATACAGTGTGCGTTTGTGGGATTTAGTCACTCTCTGATACAGTGTGTGAGTGTGGGATTTGCTCACTCTGATACAGTGTGAGTGTGGGATTTACTCACTCTCTGATACAGTGTGTGTGTGGGATTTACTCACTCTCAGATACCGTGTGTGAGTGTGGGATTTACTCAGTCTCTGATACAGTGTGAGAGTGGGATTTACTCACTCTCTGATACAGTGTGAGTGTGGGATTTACTCCCTCTCTGATACAGTGTGAGTGTGGGATTTACTCACTCTCTGATACAGTGTGAGAGTGGGATTTACTCACTCTCAGATACAGTGTGAGAGTGTGGGATTTACTCACTCTCTGATACAGTGTGAGTGTGGGATTTACTCACTCTCTGATACAGTGTGAGAGTGGGATTTACTCACTCTCAGATACAGTGTGAGAGTGTGGGATTTACTCACTCTGATACAGTACGTGAGTGTGGGATTTACTCACTCTCTGATGCAGTGTGCGATTGTGGGATTTAGTCACTCTCTGATACAGTGTGTGAGTGTGGGATTTCCTCACTCTCTGAGACATTGTGTGAGTGTGGGATTTACTCACTCTCTGATACAGTGTGTGAGTATGGGATTTACTCACTCTCTGATACTGTGTGTGAGTGTGGGATTTACTCACTCTCTGATACAGTGTGAGTGTGGGATTTACTCACTCTCTGATACAGTGTGTGAGTGTGGGATTTACTCACTCTCTGATACTGTGTGTGAGTGTGGGATTTACTCACTCTGTGATACAGTGTGAGTGTGGGATTTACTCCCTCTCTGATACAGTGTGTGAGTGTGGGATTTACTCACGCTCTGATACAGTGTGAGTGTGGGATTTACTCACTCTCTGATACAGTGTGAGAGTGTGGGATTTACTCACTCTCTGATAGTGTGTGGGTGTGTGATTTACTCACTCTCTGATACAGTGTGTGGGTGGGATTTACCCACTCTCTGATACAGTGTGTGAGTTTGGGATTTGCTCACTCTCTGATACAGTGTGAGTGTGGGATTTACTGACTCTCTGATACAGTGTGTGAGTGTGGGATTTACTCACTCTCTGATACAGTGTGATTGTGGGATTTACTCACTCTCAGATACAGTGTGAGAGTGTGGGACTTACTCACTCGCTGATACAGTGTGTGAGTATGGGATTAACTCACTCTCTGATACAGTGTGAGTGTGGGATTTACTCACTCTCTGATACAGTGTGAGAGTGGGATTCACTCACTCTCTGATACAGTGTGTGAGTGTGGGATTTACTCACTCTGTGATACAGTGTGTGAGTGTGGGATTTCCTCACTCTCTGATACAGTGTGTGAGCGTGGGATTTACTCACTCTCTGATACAGTGTGTGAGTGTTGGACATAGTCACTCTCTGATACAGTGTGAGTGTGGGATTTACTCACTCTCTGATACAGTGCGTGAGTGTGGGATTTAGTCAATCTCTGATACAGTGTGTGAGTGTGGGATTTACTCACTCTCTGATACTGTGTGTGAGTGTGGGATTTACTCACTCTGTGATAGAGTGTGAGTGTGGGATTTACTCCCTCTCTGATACAGTGTGTGAGTGTGGGATTTACTCACTCTCTGATACAGTGTGAGTGTGGGATTTACTCACTCTCTGATACTGTGTGTGAGTGTGGGATTTACTCACTCTCTGATACAGTGTGAGAGCGTGTGATTTACTCACTCTCTGATACAGTGTGATTGTGGGATTTACTCACTCTCAGATACAGTGTGAGAGTGTGGGACTTACTCACTCGCTGATACAGTGTGTGAGTATGGGATTTACTCACTCTCTGATACAGTGTTAGTGTGGGATTTACTCACTCTCTGATACAGTGTGAGTGTGGGATTTACTCACTCTCTTACAGTGTGAGAGTGGGATTTACTCACTCTCTGATACAGTGTGAGAGTGTGGGATTTACTCACTCTGATACAGTGTGTGAGTGTGGGATTTACTCACTCTCTGATACAGTGTGCGTTTGTGGGATTTAGTCACTCTCTGATACAGTGTGTGAGTGTGGGATTTGCTCACTCTGATACAGTGTGAGTGTGGGATTTACTCACTCTCTGATACAGTGTGTGTGTGGGATTTACTCACTCTCAGATACCGTGTGTGAGTGTGGGATTTACTCAGTCTCTGATACAGTGTGAGAGTGGGATTTACTCACTCTCTGATACATTGTGTGAGTGTGGGATTTACTCACTCTCTGATACAGTGTGTGAGTGTGGGATTTACTCACTCTCTGACACTGTGTGTGAGTGTTGGATTTACTCACTCTCTGATACAGTGTGAGTGTGGGATTTACTCCCTCTCTGATACAGTGTGAGTGTGGGATTTACTCACTCTCTGATACAGTGTGAGAGTGGGATTTACTCACTCTCAGATACAGTGTGAGAGTGTGGGATTTACTCACTCTCTGATACAGTGTGAGTGTGGGATTTACTCACTCTCTGATACAGTGTGAGAGTGGGATTTACTCACTCTCAGATACAGTGTGAGAGTGTGGGATTTACTCACTCTGATACAGTACGTGAGTGTGGGATTTACTCACTCTCTGATGCAGTGTGCGAGTGTGGGATTTAGTCACTCTCTGATACAGTGTGTGAGTGTGGGATTTCCTCACTCTCTGAGACATTGTGAGAGAGTGGGATTTACTCACTCTCTGATACAGTGTGTGAGTGTGGGATTTACTCACTCTCTGATACAGTGTGTGATTGTGGGATTTAGTCACTCTCTGATACAGTGTGTGAGTGTGGGATTTACTCACTCTCTGATACAGTGTGTGAGTGTGGGATTTACTCACTCTCTGATACAGTGTGTGAGTATGGGATTTACTCACTCTCTGATACTGTGTGTGAGTGTGGGATTTACTCACTCTCTGATACAGTGTGAGTGTGGGATTTACTCACTCTCTGATACAGTGTGTGAGTGTGGGATTTACTCACTCTCTGATACTGTGTGTGAGTGTGGGATTTACTCACTCTGTGATACAGTGTGAGTGTGGGATTTACTCCCTCTCTGATACAGTGTGTGAGTGTGGGATTTACTCACGCTCTGATACAGTGTGAGTGTGGGATTTACTCACTCTCTGATACAGTGTGAGAGTGTGGGATTTACTCACTCTCTGATAGTGTGTGGGTGTGTGATTTACTCACTCTCTGATACAGTGTGTGGGTGGGATTTACCCACTCTCTGATACAGTGTGTGAGTTTGGGATTTGCTCACTCTCTGATACAGTGTGAGTGTGGGATTTACTGACTCTCTGATACAGTGTGTGAGTGTGGGATTTACTCACTCTCTGATACAGTGTGATTGTGGGATTTACTCACTCTCAGATACAGTGTGAGAGTGTGGGACTTACTCACTCGCTGATACAGTGTGTGAGTATGGGATTAACTCACTCTCTGATACAGTGTGAGTGTGGGATTTACTCACTCTCTGATACAGTGTGAGAGTGGGATTTACTCACTCTCTGATACAGTGTGATAGTGTGGGATTTACTCACTCTGATACAGTGTGTGAGTGTGGGATTTACTCACTCTCTGATACAGTGTGCGAGTGTGGGATTTAGTCACTCTCTGATACAGTGTGTGAGTGTGGGATTTCCTCACTCTCTGATACATTGTGAGAGAGTGGGATTTACTCACTCTCTGATACAGTGTGTGAGTGTGGGATTTACTCACTCTCTGATACAGTGTGTGATTGTGGGATTTAGTCACTCTCTGATACTGTGTGTGAGTGTGGGATTTACTCACTCTCTGATACAGTGTGTGAGTGTGGGATTTACTCACTCTCTGATACAGTGTGTGAGTATGGGATTTACTCACTCTCTGATACAGTGTGTGAGTGTGGGATTTACTCACTCTCTGATACAGTGTGAGTGTGGGATTTACTCACTCTCTGATACAGTGTGTGAGTGTGGGATTTAGTCACTCTCTGATACAGTGTGTGAGTGTGGGATTTACTCACTCTGTGATACAGTGTGTGAGTGTGGGATTTCCTCACTCTCTGATACAGTGTGTGAGCGTGGGATTTACTCACTCTCTGATACAGTGTGTGAGTGTTGGACATAGTCACTCTCTGATACAGTGTGAGTGTGGGATTTACTCACTCTCTGATACAGTGCGTGAGTGTGGGATTTAGTCAATCTCTGATACAGTGTGTGAGTGTGGGATTTACTCACTCTCTGATACTGTGTGTGAGTGTGGGATTTATCACTCTCTGATTCAGTGTGAGTGTGGGATTTACTCACTCTCTGATACAGTGTGTGAGTGTGGGATTAACTCACTCTCTGATACAGTGTGAGTGTGGGATTTACTCACTCTCTGATACAGTGTGTGAGTGTGGGATTTACTCACTCTCTGATACAGTGTGTGAGTATGGGATTTACTCACTCTCTGATACAGTGTGTGAGTGTGGGATTTACTCACTCTCTGATACAGTGTGAGTGTGGGATTTACTCACTCTCTGATACAGTGTGTGAGTGTGGGATTTAGTCACTCTCTGATACAGTGTGTGAGTGTGGGATTTACTCACTCTGTGATACAGTGTGTGAGTGTGGGATTTCCTCACTCTCTGATACAGTGTGTGAGCGTGGGATTTACTCACTCTCTGATACAGTGTGTGAGTGTTGGACATAGTCACTCTCTGATACAGTGTGAGTGTGGGATTTACTCACTCTCTGATACAGTGCGTGAGTGTGGGATTTAGTCAATCTCTGATACAGTGTGTGAGTGTGGGATTTACTCCCTCTCTGATACAGTGTGTGAGTGTGGGATTTACTCACTCTCTGATACAGTGTGAGTGTGGGATTTACTCACTCTCTGATACTGTGTGTGCGTGTGGGATTTACTCACTCTCTGATACAGTGTGAGAGCGTGTGATTTACTCACTCTCTGGTACAGTGTGATTGTGGGATTTACTCACTCTCAGATACAGTGTGAGAGTGTGGGACTTACTCACTCGCTGATACAGTGTGTGAGTATGGGATTTACTCACTCTCTGATACAGTGTTAGTGTGGGATTTACTCACTCTCTGATACAGTGTGAGTGTGGGATTTACTCACTCTCTTATACAGTGTGAGAGTGGGATTTACTCACTCTCTGATACAGTGTGAGAGTGTGGGATTTACTCACTCTGATACAGTGTGTGAGTGTGGGATTTACTCACTCTCTGATACAGTGTGTGAGTGTGGGATTTACTCACTCTCTGATACAGTGTGAGTGTGGGATTTACTCACTCTCTGATACAGTGTGTGAGTGTGGGATTTAGTCACTCTCTGATACAGTGTGTGAGTGTGGGATTTACTCACTCTGTGATACAGTGTGTGAGTGTGGGATTTCCTCACTCTCTGATACAGTGTGTGAGCGTGGGATTTACTCACTCTCTGATACAGTGTGTGAGTGTTGGACATAGTCACTCTCTGATACAGTGTGAGTGTGGGATTTACTCACTCTCTGATACAGTGCGTGAGTGTGGGATTTAGTCAATCTCTGATACAGTGTGTGAGTGTGGGATTTACTCACTCTCTGATACTGTGTGTGAGTGTGGGATTTACTCACTCTGTGATACAGTGTGAGTGTGGGATTTACTCCCTCTCTGATACAGTGTGTGAGTGTGGGATTTACTCACTCTCTGATACAGTGTGAGTGTGGGATTTACTCACTCTCTGATACTGTGTGTGAGTGTGGGATTTACTCACTCTCTGATACAGTGTGAGAGCGTGTGATTTACTCACTCTCTGATACAGTGTGATTGTGGGATTTACTCACTCTCAGATACAGTGTGAGAGTGTGGGACTTACTCACTCGCTGATACAGTGTGTGAGTATGGGATTTACTCACTCTCTGATACAGTGTTAGTGTGGGATTTACTCACTCTCTGATACAGTGTGAGTCTGGGATTTACTCACTCTCTTATACAGTGTGAGAGTGGGATTTACTCACTCTCTGATACAGTGTGAGAGTGTGGGATTTACTCACTCTGATACAGTGTGTGAGTGTGGGATTTACTCACTCTCTGATACAGTGTGCGTTTGTGGGATTTAGTCACTCTCTGATACAGTGTGTGAGTGTGGGATTTGCTCACTCTGATACAGTGTGAGTGTGGGATTTACTCACTCTCTGATACAGTGTGTGTGTGGGATTTACTCACTCTCAGATACCGTGTGTGAGTGTGGGATTTACTCAGTCTCTGATACAGTGTGAGAGTGGGATTTACTCACTCTCTGATACAGTGTGTGAGTGTGGGATTTACTCACTCTCTGATACAGTGTGTGAGTGTGGGATTTACTCACTCTCTGACACTGTGTGTGAGTGTTGGATTTGCTCACTCTCTGATACAGTGTGAGTGTGGGATTTACTCCCTCACTGATACAGTGTGAGTGTGGGATTTACTCACTCTCTGATACAGTGTGAGAGTGGGATTTACTCACTCTCAGATACAGTGTGAGAGTGTGGGATTTACTCACTCTCTGATACAGTGTGAGTGTGGGATTTACTCACTCTCTGATACAGTGTGAGAGTGGGATTTACTCACTCTCAGATACAGTGTGAGAGTGTGGGATTTACTCACTCTGATACAGTACGTGAGTGTGGGATTTACTCACTCTCTGATGCAGTGTGCGAGTGTGGGATTTAGTCACTCTCTGATACAGTGTGTGAGTGTGGGATTTCCTCACTCTCTGAGACATTGTGAGAGAGTGGGATTTACTCACTCTCTGATACAGTGTGTGAGTGTGGGATTTACTCACTCTCTGATACAGTGTGTGATTGTGGGATTTAGTCACTCTCTGATACAGTGTGTGAGTGTGGGATTTACTCACTCTCTGATACAGTGTGTGAGTGTGGGATTTACTCACTCTCTGATACAGTGTGTGAGTATGGGATTTACTCACTCTCTGATACTGTGTGTGAGTGTGGGATTTACTCACTCTCTGATACAGTGTGAGTGTGGGATTTACTCACTCTCTGATACAGTGTGTGAGTGTGGGATTTACTCACTCTCTGATACTGTGTGTGAGTGTGGGATTTACTCACTCTGTGATACAGTGTGAGTGTGGGATTTACTCCCTCTCTGATACAGTGTGTGAGTGTGGGATTTACTCACGCTCTGATACAGTGTGAGTGTGGGATTTACTCACTCTCTGATACAGTGTGAGAGTGTGGGATTTACTCACTCTCTGATAGTGTGTGGGTGTGTGATTTACTCACTCTCTGATACAGTGTGTGGGTGGGATTTACCCACTCTCTGATACAGTGTGTGAGTGTGGGATTTGCTCACTCTCTGATACAGTGTGAGTGTGGGATTTACTGACTCTCTGATACAGTGTGTGAGTGTGGGATTTACTCACTCTCTGATACAGTGTGATTGTGGGATTTACTCACTCTCAGATACAGTGTGAGAGTGTGGGACTTACTCACTCGCTGATACAGTGTGTGAGTATGGGATTAACTCACTCTCTGATACAGTGTGAGTGTGGGATTTACTCACTCTCTGATACAGTGTGAGAGTGGGATTTACTCACTCTCTGATACAGTGTGATAGTGTGGGATTTACTCACTCTGATACAGTGTGTGAGTGTGGGATTTACTCACTCTCTGATACAGTGTGCGAGTGTGGGATTTAGTCACTCTCTGATACAGTGTGTGAGTGTGGGATTTCCTCACTCTCTGATACATTGTGAGAGAGTGGGATTTACTCACTCTCTGATACAGTGTGTGAGTGTGGGATTTACTCACTCTCTGATACAGTGTGTGATTGTGGGATTTAGTCACTCTCTGATACTGTGTGTGAGTGTGGGATTTACTCACTCTCTGATACAGTGTGTGAGTGTGGGATTTACTCACTCTCTGATACAGTGTGTGAGTATGGGATTTACTCACTCTCTGATACAGTGTGTGAGTGTGGGATTTACTCACTCTCTGATACAGTGTGAGTGTGGGATTTACTCACTCTCTGATACAGTGTGTGAGTGTGGGATTTAGTCACTCTCTGATACAGTGTGTGAGTGTGGGATTTACTCACTCTGTGATACAGTGTGTGAGTGTGGGATTTCCTCACTCTCTGATACAGTGTGTGAGCGTGGGATTTACTCACTCTCTGATACAGTGTGTGAGTGTTGGACATAGTCACTCTCTGATACAGTGTGAGTGTGGGATTTACTCACTCTCTGATACAGTGCGTGAGTGTGGGATTTAGTCAATCTCTGATACAGTGTGTGAGTGTGGGATTTACTCACTCTCTGATACTGTGTGTGAGTGTGGGATTTATCACTCTCTGATTCAGTGTGAGTGTGGGATTTACTCACTCTCTGGTACAGTGTGTGAGTGTGGGATTAACTCACTCTCTGATACAGTGTGAGTGTGGGATTTACTCACTCTCTGATACAGTGTGTGAGTGTGGGATTTACTCACTCTCTGATACAGTGTGTGAGTATGGGATTTACTCACTCTCTGATACAGTGTGTGAGTGTGGGATTTACTCACTCTCTGACACAGTGTGAGTGTGGGATTTACTCACTCTCTGATACAGTGTGTGAGTGTGGGATTTAGTCACTCTCTGATACAGTGTGTGAGTGTGGGATTTACTCACTCTGTGATACAGTGTGTGAGTGTGGGATTTCCTCACTCTCTGATACAGTGTGTGAGCGTGGGATTTACTCACTCTCTGATACAGTGTGTGAGTGTTGGACATAGTCACTCTCTGATACAGTGTGAGTGTGGGATTTACTCACTCTCTGATACAGTGCGTGAGTGTGGGATTTAGTCAATCTCTGATACAGTGTGTGAGTGTGGGATTTACTCACTCTCTGATACTGTGTGTGAGTGTGGGATTTACTCACTCTGTGATAGAGTGTGAGTGTGGGATTTACTCCCTCTCTGATACAGTGTGTGAGTGTGGGATTTACTCACTCTCTGATACAGTGTGAGTGTGGGATTTACTCACTCTCTGATACTGTGTGTGAGTGTGGGATTTACTCACTCTCTGATACAGTGTGAGAGCGTGTGATTTACTCACTCTCTGATACAGTGTGATTGTGGGATTTACTCACTCTCAGATACAGTGTGAGAGTGTGGGACTTACTCACTCGCTGATACAGTGTGTGAGTATGGGATTTACTCACTCTCTGATACAGTGTTAGTGTGGGATTTACTCACTCTCTGATACAGTGTGAGTGTGGGATTTACTCACTCTCTTACAGTGTGAGAGTGGGATTTACTCACTCTCTGATACAGTGTGAGAGTGTGGGATTTACTCACTCTGATACAGTGTGTGAGTGTGGGATTTACTCACTCTCTGATACAGTGTGCGTTTGTGGGATTTAGTCACTCTCTGATACAGTGTGTGAGTGTGGGATTTGCTCACTCTGATACAGTGTGAGTGTGGGATTTACTCACTCTCTGATACAGTGTGTGTGTGGGATTTACTCACTCTCAGATACCGTGTGTGAGTGTGGGATTTACTCAGTCTCTGATACAGTGTGAGAGTGGGATTTACTCACTCTCTGATACATTGTGTGAGTGTGGGATTTACTCACTCTCTGATACAGTGTGTGAGTGTGGGATTTACTCACTCTCTGACACTGTGTGTGAGTGTTGGATTTACTCACTCTCTGATACAGTGTGAGTGTGGGATTTACTCCCTCTCTGATACAGTGTGAGTGTGGGATTTACTCACTCTCTGATACAGTGTGAGAGTGGGATTTACTCACTCTCAGATACAGTGTGAGAGTGTGGGATTTACTCACTCTCTGATACAGTGTGAGTGTGGGATTTACTCACTCTCTGATACAGTGTGAGAGTGGGATTTACTCACTCTCAGATACAGTGTGAGAGTGTGGGATTTACTCACTCTGATACAGTACGTGAGTGTGGGATTTACTCACTCTCTGATGCAGTGTGCGAGTGTGGGATTTAGTCACTCTCTGATACAGTGTGTGAGTGTGGGATTTCCTCACTCTCTGAGACATTGTGAGAGAGTGGGATTTACTCACTCTCTGATACAGTGTGTGAGTGTGGGATTTACTCACTCTCTGATACAGTGTGTGATTGTGGGATTTAGTCACTCTCTGATACAGTGTGTGAGTGTGGGATTTACTCACTCTCTGATACAGTGTGTGAGTGTGGGATTTACTCACTCTCTGATACAGTGTGTGAGTATGGGATTTACTCACTCTCTGATACTGTGTGTGAGTGTGGGATTTACTCACTCTCTGATACAGTGTGAGTGTGGGATTTACTCACTCTCTGATACAGTGTGTGAGTGTGGGATTTACTCACTCTCTGATACTGTGTGTGAGTGTGGGATTTACTCACTCTGTGATACAGTGTGAGTGTGGGATTTACTCCCTCTCTGATACAGTGTGTGAGTGTGGGATTTACTCACGCTCTGATACAGTGTGAGTGTGGGATTTACTCACTCTCTGATACAGTGTGAGAGTGTGGGATTTACTCACTCTCTGATAGTGTGTGGGTGTGTGATTTACTCACTCTCTGATACAGTGTGTGGGTGGGATTTACCCACTCTCTGATACAGTGTGTGAGTTTGGGATTTGCTCACTCTCTGATACAGTGTGAGTGTGGGATTTACTGACTCTCTGATACAGTGTGTGAGTGTGGGATTTACTCACTCTCTGATACAGTGTGATTGTGGGATTTACTCACTCTCAGATACAGTGTGAGAGTGTGGGACTTACTCACTCGCTGATACAGTGTGTGAGTATGGGATTAACTCACTCTCTGATACAGTGTGAGTGTGGGATTTACTCACTCTCTGATACAGTGTGAGAGTGGGATTTACTCACTCTCTGATACAGTGTGATAGTGTGGGATTTACTCACTCTGATACAGTGTGTGAGTGTGGGATTTACTCACTCTCTGATACAGTGTGCGAGTGTGGGATTTAGTCACTCTCTGATACAGTGTGTGAGTGTGGGATTTCCTCACTCTCTGATACATTGTGAGAGAGTGGGATTTACTCACTCTCTGATACAGTGTGTGAGTGTGGGATTTACTCACTCTCTGATACAGTGTGTGATTGTGGGATTTAGTCACTCTCTGATACTGTGTGTGAGTGTGGGATTTACTCACTCTCTGATACAGTGTGTGAGTGTGGGATTTACTCACTCTCTGATACAGTGTGTGAGTATGGGATTTACTCACTCTCTGATACAGTGTGTGAGTGTGGGATTTACTCACTCTCTGATACAGTGTGAGTGTGGGATTTACTCACTCTCTGATACAGTGTGTGAGTGTGGGATTTAGTCACTCTCTGATACAGTGTGTGAGTGTGGGATTTACTCACTCTGTGATACAGTGTGTGAGTGTGGGATTTCCTCACTCTCTGATACAGTGTGTGAGCGTGGGATTTACTCACTCTCTGATACAGTGTGTGAGTGTTGGACATAGTCACTCTCTGATACAGTGTGAGTGTGGGATTTACTCACTCTCTGATACAGTGCGTGAGTGTGGGATTTAGTCAATCTCTGATACAGTGTGTGAGTGTGGGATTTACTCACTCTCTGATACTGTGTGTGAGTGTGGGATTTATCACTCTCTGATTCAGTGTGAGTGTGGGATTTACTCACTCTCTGATACAGTGTGTGAGTGTGGGATTAACTCACTCTCTGATACAGTGTGAGTGTGGGATTTACTCACTCTCTGATACAGTGTGTGAGTGTGGGATTTACTCACTCTCTGATACAGTGTGTGAGTATGGGATTTACTCACTCTCTGATACAGTGTGTGAGTGTGGGATTTACTCACTCTCTGATACAGTGTGAGTGTGGGATTTACTCACTCTCTGATACAGTGTGTGAGTGTGGGATTTAGTCACTCTCTGATACAGTGTGTGAGTGTGGGATTTACTCACTCTGTGATACAGTGTGTGAGTGTGGGATTTCCTCACTCTCTGATACAGTGTGTGAGCGTGGGATTTACTCACTCTCTGATACAGTGTGTGAGTGTTGGACATAGTCACTCTCTGATACAGTGTGAGTGTGGGATTTACTCACTCTCTGATACAGTGCGTGAGTGTGGGATTTAGTCAATCTCTGATACAGTGTGTGAGTGTGGGATTTACTCCCTCTCTGATACAGTGTGTGAGTGTGGGATTTACTCACTCTCTGATACAGTGTGAGTGTGGGATTTACTCACTCTCTGATACTGTGTGTGCGTGTGGGATTTACTCACTCTCTGATACAGTGTGAGAGCGTGTGATTTACTCACTCTCTGGTACAGTGTGATTGTGGGATTTACTCACTCTCAGATACAGTGTGAGAGTGTGGGACTTACTCACTCGCTGATACAGTGTGTGAGTATGGGATTTACTCACTCTCTGATACAGTGTTAGTGTGGGATTTACTCACTCTCTGATACAGTGTGAGTGTGGGATTTACTCACTCTCTTATACAGTGTGAGAGTGGGATTTACTCACTCTCTGATACAGTGTGAGAGTGTGGGATTTACTCACTCTGATACAGTGTGTGAGTGTGGGATTTACTCACTCTCTGATACAGTGTGTGAGTGTGGGATTTACTCACTCTCTGATACAGTGTGAGTGTGGGATTTACTCACTCTCTGATACAGTGTGTGAGTGTGGGATTTAGTCACTCTCTGATACAGTGTGTGAGTGTGGGATTTACTCACTCTGTGATACAGTGTGTGAGTGTGGGATTTCCTCACTCTCTGATACAGTGTGTGAGCGTGGGATTTACTCACTCTCTGATACAGTGTGTGAGTGTTGGACATAGTCACTCTCTGATACAGTGTGAGTGTGGGATTTACTCACTCTCTGATACAGTGCGTGAGTGTGGGATTTAGTCAATCTCTGATACAGTGTGTGAGTGTGGGATTTACTCACTCTCTGATACTGTGTGTGAGTGTGGGATTTACTCACTCTGTGATACAGTGTGAGTGTGGGATTTACTCCCTCTCTGATACAGTGTGTGAGTGTGGGATTTACTCACTCTCTGATACAGTGTGAGTGTGGGATTTACTCACTCTCTGATACTGTGTGTGAGTGTGGGATTTACTCACTCTCTGATACAGTGTGAGAGCGTGTGATTTACTCACTCTCTGATACAGTGTGATTGTGGGATTTACTCACTCTCAGATACAGTGTGAGAGTGTGGGACTTACTCACTCGCTGATACAGTGTGTGAGTATGGGATTTACTCACTCTCTGATACAGTGTTAGTGTGGGATTTACTCACTCTCTGATACAGTGTGAGTCTGGGATTTACTCACTCTCTTATACAGTGTGAGAGTGGGATTTACTCACTCTCTGATACAGTGTGAGAGTGTGGGATTTACTCACTCTGATACAGTGTGTGAGTGTGGGATTTACTCACTCTCTGATACAGTGTGCGTTTGTGGGATTTAGTCACTCTCTGATACAGTGTGTGAGTGTGGGATTTGCTCACTCTGATACAGTGTGAGTGTGGGATTTACTCACTCTCTGATACAGTGTGTGTGTGGGATTTACTCACTCTCAGATACCGTGTGTGAGTGTGGGATTTACTCAGTCTCTGATACAGTGTGAGAGTGGGATTTACTCACTCTCTGATACAGTGTGTGAGTGTGGGATTTACTCACTCTCTGATACAGTGTGTGAGTGTGGGATTTACTCACTCTCTGACACTGTGTGTGAGTGTTGGATTTGCTCACTCTCTGATACAGTGTGAGTGTGGGATTTACTCCCTCACTGATACAGTGTGAGTGTGGGATTTACTCACTCTCTGATACAGTGTGAGAGTGGGATTTACTCACTCTCAGATACAGTGTGAGAGTGTGGGATTTACTCACTCTCTGATACAGTGTGAGTGTGGGATTTACTCACTCTCTGATACAGTGTGAGAGTGGGATTTACTCACTCTCAGATACAGTGTGAGAGTGTGGGATTTACTCACTCTGATACAGTACGTGAGTGTGGGATTTACTCACTCTCTGATGCAGTGTGCGAGTGTGGGATTTAGTCACTCTCTGATACAGTGTGTGAGTGTGGGATTTCCTCACTCTCTGAGACATTGTGAGAGAGTGGGATTTACTCACTCTCTGATACAGTGTGTGAGTGTGGGATTTACTCACTCTCTGATACAGTGTGTGATTGTGGGATTTAGTCACTCTCTGATACAGTGTGTGAGTGTGGGATTTACTCACTCTCTGATACAGTGTGTGAGTGTGGGATTTACTCACTCTCTGATACAGTGTGTGAGTATGGGATTTACTCACTCTCTGATACTGTGTGTGAGTGTGGGATTTACTCACTCTCTGATACAGTGTGAGTGTGGGATTTACTCACTCTCTGATACAGTGTGTGAGTGTGGGATTTACTCACTCTCTGATACTGTGTGTGAGTGTGGGATTTACTCACTCTGTGATACAGTGTGAGTGTGGGATTTACTCCCTCTCTGATACAGTGTGTGAGTGTGGGATTTACTCACGCTCTGATACAGTGTGAGTGTGGGATTTACTCACTCTCTGATACAGTGTGAGAGTGTGGGATTTACTCACTCTCTGATAGTGTGTGGGTGTGTGATTTACTCACTCTCTGATACAGTGTGTGGGTGGGATTTACCCACTCTCTGATACAGTGTGTGAGTGTGGGATTTGCTCACTCTCTGATACAGTGTGAGTGTGGGATTTACTGACTCTCTGATACAGTGTGTGAGTGTGGGATTTACTCACTCTCTGATACAGTGTGATTGTGGGATTTACTCACTCTCAGATACAGTGTGAGAGTGTGGGACTTACTCACTCGCTGATACAGTGTGTGAGTATGGGATTAACTCACTCTCTGATACAGTGTGAGTGTGGGATTTACTCACTCTCTGATACAGTGTGAGAGTGGGATTTACTCACTCTCTGATACAGTGTGATAGTGTGGGATTTACTCACTCTGATACAGTGTGTGAGTGTGGGATTTACTCACTCTCTGATACAGTGTGCGAGTGTGGGATTTAGTCACTCTCTGATACAGTGTGTGAGTGTGGGATTTCCTCACTCTCTGATACATTGTGAGAGAGTGGGATTTACTCACTCTCTGATACAGTGTGTGAGTGTGGGATTTACTCACTCTCTGATACAGTGTGTGATTGTGGGATTTAGTCACTCTCTGATACTGTGTGTGAGTGTGGGATTTACTCACTCTCTGATACAGTGTGTGAGTGTGGGATTTACTCACTCTCTGATACAGTGTGTGAGTATGGGATTTACTCACTCTCTGATACAGTGTGTGAGTGTGGGATTTACTCACTCTCTGATACAGTGTGAGTGTGGGATTTACTCACTCTCTGATACAGTGTGTGAGTGTGGGATTTAGTCACTCTCTGATACAGTGTGTGAGTGTGGGATTTACTCACTCTGTGATACAGTGTGTGAGTGTGGGATTTCCTCACTCTCTGATACAGTGTGTGAGCGTGGGATTTACTCACTCTCTGATACAGTGTGTGAGTGTTGGACATAGTCACTCTCTGATACAGTGTGAGTGTGGGATTTACTCACTCTCTGATACAGTGCGTGAGTGTGGGATTTAGTCAATCTCTGATACAGTGTGTGAGTGTGGGATTTACTCACTCTCTGATACTGTGTGTGAGTGTGGGATTTATCACTCTCTGATTCAGTGTGAGTGTGGGATTTACTCACTCTCTGGTACAGTGTGTGAGTGTGGGATTAACTCACTCTCTGATACAGTGTGAGTGTGGGATTTACTCACTCTCTGATACAGTGTGTGAGTGTGGGATTTACTCACTCTCTGATACAGTGTGTGAGTATGGGATTTACTCACTCTCTGATACAGTGTGTGAGTGTGGGATTTACTCACTCTCTGACACAGTGTGAGTGTGGGATTTACTCACTCTCTGATACAGTGTGTGAGTGTGGGATTTAGTCACTCTCTGATACAGTGTGTGAGTGTGGGATTTACTCACTCTGTGATACAGTGTGTGAGTGTGGGATTTCCTCACTCTCTGATACAGTGTGTGAGCGTGGGATTTACTCACTCTCTGATACAGTGTGTGAGTGTTGGACATAGTCACTCTCTGATACAGTGTGAGTGTGGGATTTACTCACTCTCTGATACAGTGCGTGAGTGTGGGATTTAGTCAATCTCTGATACAGTGTGTGAGTGTGGGATTTACTCACTCTCTGATACTGTGTGTGAGTGTGGGATTTACTCACTCTGTGATACAGTGTGAGTGTGGGATTTACTCCCTCTCTGATACAGTGTGTGAGTGTGGGATTTACTCACTCTCTGATACAGTGTGAGTGTGGGATTTACTCACTCTCTGATACAGTGTGTGAGTGTGGGATTTACTCACTCTCTGATACAGTGTGTGAGTGTGGGATTTACTCACTCTCTGATACTGTGTGTGAGTGTGGGATTTACTCACTCTGTGATACAATGTGAGTGTGGGATTTACTCCCTCTCTGATACAGTGTGTGAGTGTGGGATTTACTCACGCTCTGATACTGTGTGTGAGTGTGGGATTTACTCACTCTGTGATACAGTGTGAGTGTGGGATTTACTCCCTCTCTGATACAGTGTGTGAGTGTGGGATTTACTCACGCTCTGATACAGTGTGAGTGTGGGATTTACTCACTCTCTGATACAGTGTGAGAGTGTGGGATTTACTCACTCTCTGATAGTGTGTGGGTGTGTGATTTACTCACTCTCTGATACAGTGTGTGGGTGGGATTTACCCACTCCCTGATACAGTGTGTGAGTGTGGGATTTGCTCACTCTCTGATACAGTGTGAGTGTGGGATTTACTGACTCTCTGATACAGTGTGTGAGTGTGGGATTTACTCACTCTCTGATACAGTGTGATTGTGGGATTTACTCACTCTCAGATACAGTGTGAGAGTGTGGGACTTACTCACTCGCTGATACAGTGTGTGAGTATGGGATTAACTCACTCTCTGATACAGTGTGAGTGTCGGATTTACTCACTCTCTGATACAGTGTGAGTGTGGGATTTACTCACTCTCTGATACAGTGTGAGAGTGGGATTTACTCACTCTCTGATACAGTGTGAGAGTGTGGGATTTACTCACTCTGATACAGTGTGTGAGTGTGGGATTTACTCACTCTCTGATACAGTGTGCGAGTGTGGGATTTAGTCACTCTCTGATACAGTGTGTGAGTGTGGGATTTCCTCACTCTCTGATACATTGTGAGAGAGTGGGATTTACTCACTCTCTGATACAGTGTTTGAGTGTGGGATTTACTCACTCTCTGATACAGTGTGTGGTTGTGGGATTTAGTCACTCTCTGATACTGTGTGTGAGTGTGGGATTTACTCACTCTCTGATACAGTGTGTGAGTGTGGGATTTACTCACTCTCTGATACAGTGTGAGTATGGGATTTACTCACTCTCTGATACAGTGTGTGAGTGAGGGATTTACTCACTCTCTGATACAGTGTGAGTGTGGGATTTACTCACTCTCTGATACAGTGTGTGAGTGTGGGATTTAGTCACTCTCTGATACAGTGTGTGAGTGTGGGATTTACTCACTCTGTGATACAGTGTGTGAGTGTGGGATTTCCTCACTCTCTGATACAGTGTGTGAGCGTGGGATTTACTCACTCTCTGATACAGTGCATGAGTGTGGGATTTAGTCTATCTCTGATACAGTGTGTGAGTGTGGGATTTACTCACTCTCTGATACTGTGTGTGAGTGTGGGATTTATCACTCTCTGATACAGTGTGAGTGTGGGATTTACTCACTCTCTGATACAGTGTGTGAGTGTGGGATTAACTCACTCTCTGATACAGTGTGAGTGTGGGATTTACTCACTCTCTGATACAGTGTGTGAGTGCGGGATTTACTCACTCTCTGATACTGTGTGTGAATGTGGGATTTACTCACTCTCTGATCCTGTGTGTGAGTGTGGGATTTACTAACTCTCTGATACAGTGTGAGTGTGGGATTTACTCACTCTCTGATACAGTGTGAGTGTGGGATTTACTCACTCTCTGATACAGTATGAGTGTGGGATTTACTCACTCACTGATACAGTGTGTGAGTGTGGGATTTAGTCACTCTCTGATACAGTGTGTGAGTATGGGATTTCCTCACTCTCTGATACAGTGTTGAGTGTGGGATTTATTCACTCTGTGATATACAGTGTGAGTTTGGGATATAGTCACTCTCTGATACAGTGTGTGACTGTGGGATTTAGTCACTCTCTGATACAGTGTGTGAGTGTGGGATTTACTCACTCTCTGATACAGTGTGTGAGTGTGGGATTTACTCACTCTCTGATACAGGGTGTGAGTGTGGGATTTAGTCACTCTCTGATACAGTGTGTGAGTGTGGGATTTACTCAGTCTCTGATACAGTGTGAGTGTGGGATTTACTCACTCTCTGATACAGTGTGTGAGTGTGGGATTTACTCACTCTCTGATACAGTGTGTGAGTGTGGGATTTACTCACTCTCTGATACTGTGTGTGAGTGTGGGATTTACTCACTCTGTGCTACAGTGTGAGTGTGGGATTTACTCACTCTCTGATACTGTGTGTGAGTGTGGGATTTACTCACTCTGTAATACACTGTGTGAGTGTGGGATTTACTCACTCTCTGATACAGTGTGTGAGTGTGGGATTTACTCCCTCTCTGATACAGTGTGTGAGTGTGGGATTTACTCACTCTCTGATACAGTGTGAGTGTGGGATTTACTCACTCTCTGATACTGTGTGTGAGTGTGGGATTTACTCACTCTCTGATACAGTGTGAGAGCGTGTGATTTACTCACTCTCTGACACAGTGTGATTGTGGGATTTACTCACTCTCAGATACAGTGTGAGAGTGTGGGACCTCCTCACTCGCTGATACAGTGTGTGAGTATGGGATTTACTCACTCTCTGATACAGTGTTAGTGTGGGATTTACTCACTCTCTGATACAGTGTGAGTGTGGGATTTACTCACTCTCTGATACAGTGTGAGAGTGGGATTTACTCACTCTCTGATACAGTGTGAGAGTGTGGGATTTACTCACTCTGATACAGTGTGTGAGTGTGGGATTTACTCACTCTCTGATACAGTGTGCGTTTGTGGGATTTAGTCACTCTCTGATACAGTGTGTGAGTGTGGGATTTGCTCACTCTGATACAGTGTGAGTGTGGGATTTACTCACTCTCTGATACAGTGTGTGTGTGGGATTTACTCACTCTCAGATACCGTGTGTGAGTGTGGGATTTAGTCACTCTCTGATCCAGTGTGTGAGAGTGGGATTTACTCAGTCTCTGATACAGTGTGAGAGTGGGATTTACTCACTCTCTGATACAGTGTGTGAGTGTGGGATTTACTCACTCTCTGATACAGTGTGTGAGTGTGGGATTTACTCACTCTCTGATACTGTGTGTGAGTGTGGGATTTACTCACTCTGTGATACAGTGTGAGTGTGGGATTTACTCCCTCTCTGATACAGTGTGAGTGTGGGATTTACTCACTCTCTGATACAGTGTGAGAGTGGGATTTACTCACTCTCAGATACAGTGTGAGAGTGTGGGATTTACTCACTCTCTGATACAGTGTGTGAGTGTGGGATTTACTCACTCTCTGATACTGTGTGTGAGTGTGGGATTTACTCACTCTGTGATACAGTGTGAGTGTGGGATTTACTCCCTCTCTGATACCATGTGAGTGTCGGATTTACTCACTCTCTGATACAGTGTGAGAGTGGGATTTACTCACTCTCAGATACAGTGTGAGAGTGTGGGATTTACTCACTCTCTGATACAGTGTGAGTGTTGGATTTACTCACTCTCTGATACAGTGTGAGAGTGGGATTTACTCACTCTCAGATACAGTGTGAGAGTGTGGGATTTACTCACTCTGATACAGTGTGTGAGTGTGGGATTTACTCACTCTCTGATACAGTGTGCGAGTGTGGGATTTAGTCACTCTCTGATACAGTGTGTGAGTGTGGGATTTCCTTACTCTCTGATACAGTGTGTGAGTGTGGTATTTAGTCACTCTCTGATACAGTGTGTGAGTATGGGATTTACTCACTCTCTGATACAGTGTTGAGTGTGGGATTTACTCACTCTCTGATACAGTGTGTGAGTGTGGGATTTACTCACTCTCTGATACAGTGTGTGAGTGTGGGATTTACTCACTCTCTGATACTGTGTGTGAGTGTGGGATTTACTCACTCTGTGATACAATGTGAGTGTGGGATTTACTCCCTCTCTGATACAGTGTGTGAGTGTGGGATTTACTCACGCTCTGATACAGTGTGAGTGTGGGATTTACTCACTCTCTGATACAGTGTGAGAGTGTGGGATTTACTCACTCACTGATAGTGTGTGGGTGTGGGATTTACTCACTCTCTGATACAGTGTGTGGGTGGGATTTACCCACTCTCTGATACAGTGTGTGAGTGTGGGATTTGCTCACTCTCTGATACAGTGTGAGTGTGGGATTTACTGACTCTCTGATACAGTGTGTGAGTGTGGGATTTACTCACTCTCTGATACAGTGTGATTGTGGGATTTACTCACTCTCAGATACAGTGAGAGAGTGTGGGACTTACTCACTCGCTGATACAGTGTGTGAGTATGGGATTAACTCACTCTCTGATACAGTGTGAGTGTCAGATTTACTCACTCTCTGATACAGTGTGAGTGTGGGATTTACTCACTCTCTGATACAGTGTGAGAGTGGGATTTACTCATTCTCTGATACAGTGTGAGAGTGGGATTTACTCACTCTGATACAGTGTGTGAGTGTGGGATTTACTCACTCTCTGATACAGTGTGCGAGTGTGGGATTTAGTCACTCTCTGATACAGTGTGTGAGTGTGGGATTTCCTCACTCTCTGATACATTGTGAGAGAGTGGGATTTACTCACTCTCTGATACAGTGTGTGAGTGTGGGATTTACTCACTCTCTGATACAGTGTGTGATTGTGGGATTTAGTCACTCTCTGATACTGTGTGTGAGTGTGGGATTTACTCACTCTCTGATACAGTATGTGAGTGTGGGATTTACTCACTCTCTGATACAGTGTGTGAGTATGGGATTTACTCACTCTCTGATACAGTGTGTGAGTGTGGGATTTACTCACTCTCTGATACAGTGTGAGTGTGGGATTTACTCACTCTCTGATACAGTGTGCGTTTGTGGGATTTAGTCACTCTCTGATACAGTGTGTGAGTGTGGGATTTGCTCACTCTGATACAGTGTGAGTGTGGGATTTACTCACTCTCTGATACAGTGTGTGTGTGGGATTTACTCACTCTCAGATACCGTGTGTGAGTGTGGGATTTAGTCACTCTCTGATCCAGTGTGTGAGAGTGGGATTTACTCAGTCTCTGATACAGTGTGAGAGTGGGATTTACTCACTCTCTGATACAGTGTGTGAGTGTGGGATTTACTCACTCTCTGATACAGTGTGTGAGTGTGGGATTTACTCACTCTCTGATACTGTGTGTGAGTGTGGGATTTACTCACTCTGTGATACAGTGTGAGTGTGGGATTTACTCCCTCTCTGATACAGTGTGAGTGTGGGATTTACTCACTCTCTGATACAGTGTGAGAGTGGGATTTACTCACTCTCAGATACAGTGTGAGAGTGTGGGATTTACTCACTCTCTGATACAGTGTGTGAGTGTGGGATTTACTCACTCTCTGATACTGTGTGTGAGTGTGGGATTTACTCACTCTGTGATACAGTGTGAGTGTGGGATTTACTCCCTCTCTGATACAGTGTGAGTGTGGGATTTACTCACTCTCTGATACAGTGTGAGAGTGGGATTTACTCACTCTCAGATACAGTGTGAGAGTGTGGGATTTACTCACTCTCTGATACAGTGTGAGTGTTGGATTTACTCACTCTCTGATACAGTGTGAGAGTGGGATTTACTCACTCTCAGATACAGTGTGAGAGTGTGGGATTTACTCACTCTGATACAGTGTGTGAGTGTGGGATTTACTCACTCTCTTATACAGTGTGCGAGTGTGGGATTTAGTCACTCTCTGATACAGTGTGTGAGTGTGGGATTTCCTTACTCTCTGATACAGTGTGTGAGTGTGGTATTTAGTCACTCTCTGATACAGTGTGTGAGTATGGGATTTACTCACTCTCTGATACAGTGTTGAGTGTGGGATTTACTCACTCTCTGATACAGTGTGTGAGTGTGGGATTTACTCACTCTCTGATACAGTGTGTGAGTGTGGGATTTACTCACTCTCTGATACTGTGTGTGAGTGTGGGATTTACTCACTCTGTGATACAATGTGAGTGTGGGATTTACTCCCTCTCTGATACAGTGTGTGAGTGTGGGATTTACTCACGCTCTGATACAGTGTGAGTGTGGGATTTACTCACTCTCTGATACAGTGTGAGAGTGTGGGATTTACTCACTCACTGATAGTGTGTGGGTGTGGGATTTACTCACTCTCTGATACAGTGTGTGGGTGGGATTTACCCACTCTCTGATACAGTGTGTGAGTGTGGGATTTGCTCACTCTCTGATACAGTGTGAGTGTGGGATTTACTGACTCTCTGATACAGTGTGTGAGTGTGGGATTTACTCACTCTCTGATACAGTGTGATTGTGGGATTTACTCACTCTCAGATACAGTGAGAGAGTGTGGGACTTACTCACTCGCTGATACAGTGTGTGAGTATGGGATTAACTCACTCTCTGATACAGTGTGAGTGTCAGATTTACTCACTCTCTGATACAGTGTGAGTGTGGGATTTACTCACTCTCTGATACAGTGTGAGAGTGGGATTTACTCATTCTCTGATACAGTGTGAGAGTGGGATTTACTCACTCTGATACAGTGTGTGAGTGTGGGATTTACTCACTCTCTGATACAGTGTGCGAGTGTGGGATTTAGTCACTCTCTGATACAGTGTGTGAGTGTGGGATTTCCTCACTCTCTGATACATTGTGAGAGAGTGGGATTTACTCACTCTCTGATACAGTGTGTGAGTGTGGGATTTACTCACTCTCTGATACAGTGTGTGATTGTGGGATTTAGTCACTCTCTGATACGGTGTGTGAGTGTGGGATTTACTCACTCTCTGATACAGTATGTGAGTGTGGGATTTACTCACTCTCTGATACAGTGTGTGAGTATGGGATTTACTCACTCTCTGATACAGTGTGTGAGTGTGGGATTTACTCACTCTCTGATACAGTGTGAGTGTGGGATTTACTCACTCTCTGATACAGTGTGTGAGTGTGGGATTTAGTCACTCTCTGATACAGTGTGTGAGTGTGGGATTTACTCACTCTGTGATACAGTGTGTGAGTGTGGGATTTCCTCACTCTCTGATACAGTGTGTGAGCGTGGGATTTACTCACTCTCTGATACAGTGTGTGAGTGTTGGACATAGTCACTCTCTGATACAGTGTGAGTGTGGGATTTACTCACTCTCTGATACAGTGCGTGAGTGTGGGATTTAGTCACTCTCTGATACAGTGTGTGAGTGTGGGATTTACTCACTCTCTGATACTGTGTGTGAGTGTGGGATTTATCACTCTCTGATACAGTGTGAGTGTGGGATTTACTCACTCTCTGATACTGTGTGTGAATGTGGGATTTACTCACTCTCTGATCCTGTGTGTGAGTGTGGGATTTACTCACCCTCTGATACAGTGTGAGTGTGGGATTTACTCACTCTCTGATACAGTGTGAGTGTGGGATTTACTCACTCTCTGATACAGTGTGTGGGTGGGATTTACCCACTCTCTGATACAGTGTGTGAGTGTGGGATTTGCTGACTCTCTGATACAGTGTGAGTGTGGGATTTACTGACTCTCTGATACAGTGTGTGAGTGTGGGATTTACTCACTCTCTGATACAGTGTGATTGTGGGATTTACTCACTCTCAGATACAGTGTGAGAGTGTGGGACTTACTCACTCGCTGATACAGTGTGTGAGTATGGGATTAACTCACTCTCTGATACAGTGTGAGTGTCGGATTTACTCACTCTCTGATACAGTGTGAGTGTGGGATTTACTCACTCTGTGATACAGTGTGAGAGTGGGATTTACTCACTCTCTGATACAGTGTGAGAGTGTGGGATTTACTCACTCTGATACAGTGTGTGAGTGTGGGATTTACTCACTCTCTGATACAGTGTGCGAGTGAGGGATTTAGTCACTCTCTGATGCAGTGTGTGAGTGTGGGATTTCCTCACTCTCTGATACATTGTGAGAGAGTGGGATTTACTCACTCTCTGATACAGTGTGTGAGTGTGGGATTTACTCACTCTCTGATACAGTGTGTGATTGTGGGATTTAGTCACTCTCTGATACTGTGTGTGAGTGTGGGATTTACTCACTCTCTGATACAGTGTGTGAGTGTGGGATTTACTCACTCTCTGATACAGTGTGTGAGTATGGGATTTACTCACTCTCTGATACAGTGTGTGAGTGTGGGATTTACTCACTCTCTGATGCAGTGTGAGTGTGGGATTTACTCACTCTCTGATACAGTGTGTGAGTGTGGGATTTAGTCATTCTCTGATACAGTGTGTGAGTGTGGGATTTACTCACTCTGTGATACAGTGTGTGAGTGTGGGATTTCCTCACTCTCTGATACAGTGTGTGAGCGTGGGATTTACTCACTCTCTGATACAGTGTGTGAGTGTTGGACATAGTCACTCTCTGATACAGTGTGAGTGTGGGATTTACTCAATCTCTGATACAGTGCGTGAGTGTGGGATTTAGTCACTCTCTGATACAGTGTGTGAGTGTGGGATTTACTCACTCTCTGATACTGTGTGTGAGTGTGGGATTAACTCACTCTCTGATACAGTGTGAGTGTGGGATTTACTCACTCTCTGATACAGTGTGTGAGTGTGGGATTTACTCACTCTCTGATACAGTGTGTGAGTGTGGGATTTACTCACTCTCTGATACTGTGTGTGAATGTGGGATTTACTCACTCTCTGATACAGGGTGTGAGTGTGGGATTTAGTCACTCTCTGATACAGTGTGTGAGTGTGGGATTTACTCAGTCTCTGATACAGTGTGAGTGTGGGATTTACTCACTCTCTGATACAGTGTGTGAGTGTGGGATTTACTCACTCTCTGATACAGTGTGTGAGTGTGGGATTTACTCACTCTCTGATACAGTGTGTGAGTATGGGATTTACTCACTCTCTGATACAGTGTTAGTGTGGGATTTACTCACTCTCTGATACAGTGTGAGTGTGGGATTTACTCACTCTCTGATACAGTGTGAGAGTGGGATTTACTCACTCTCTGATACAGTGTGAGAGTGCGGGATTTACTCACTCTGATACAGTGTGTGAGTGTGGGATTTACTCACTCTCTGATACAGTGTGCGTTTGTGGGATTTAGTCACTCTCTGATACAGTGTGTGAGTGTGGGATTTGCTCACTCTGATACAGTGTGAGTGTGGGATTTACTCACTCTCTGATACAGTGTGTGTGTGGGATTTACTCACTCTCAGATACCGTGTGTGAGTGTGGGATTTACTCACTCTCAGATACCGTGTGTGAGTGTGGGATTTACTCACTCTCTGATACAGTGTGTGAGTGTGGGATTTACTCACTCTCTGATACAATGTGTGAGTGTGGGATTTAGCCACTCTCTGATAGAGTGTGTGAGAGTGGGATTTACTCAGTCTCTGATACAGTGTGAGAGTGGGATTTACTCACTCTGTGATACAGTGTGAGTGTGGGATTTACTCCCTCTCTGATACAGTGTGAGTGTGGGATTTACTCACTCTCTGATACAGTGTGAGAGTGGGATTTACTCACTCTCAGATACAGTGTGAGAGTGTGGGATTTACTCACTCTCTGATACAGTGTGAGTGTGGGATTTACTCACTCTCTGATACAGTGTGAGAGTGGGATTTACTCACTCTCAGATACAGTGTGAGAGTGTGGGATTTACTCACTCTGATACAGTGTGTGAGTGTGGGATTTACTCACTCTCTGATACAGTGTGCGAGTGTGGGATTTAGTCACTCTCTGATACAGTGTGTGAGTGTGGGATTTCCTTACTCTCTGATACAGTGTGTGAGTGTGGTATTTAGTCACTCTCTGATACAGTGTGTGAGTATGGGATTTACTCACTCTCTGATACAGTGTTGAGTGTGGGATTTACTCACTCTCTGATACAGTGTGTGAGTGTGGGATTTACTCACTCTCTGATACAGTGTGTGAGTGTGGGATTTACTCACTCTCTGATACTGTGTGTGAGTGTGGGATTTACTCACTCTGTGATACAGTGTGAGTGTGGGCTTTACTCCCTCTCTGATACAGTGTGTGAGTGTGGGATTTACTCACGCTCTGATACAGTGTGAGTGTGGGATTTACTCACTCTCTGATACAGTGTGAGAGTGTGGGATTTACTCACTCTCTGATAGTGTGTGGGTGTGGGATTTACTCACTCTCTGATACAGTGTGTGGGTGGGATTTACCCACTCTCTGATACAGTGTGTGAGTGTGGGATTTGCTCACTCTCTGATACAGTGTGAGTGTGGGATTTACTGACTCTCTGATACAGTGTGTGAGTGTGGGATTTACTCACTCTCTGATACAGTGTGATTGTGGGATTTACTCACTCTCAGATACAGTGTGAGAGTGTGGGACTTACTCACTCGCTGATACAGTGTGTGAATTTGGGATTAACTCACTCTCTTATACAGTGTGAGTGTCAGATTTACTCACTCTCTGATACAGTGTGAGTGTGGGATTTACTCACTCTCTGATACAGTGTGAGAGTGGGATTTACTCACTCTCTGATACAGTGTGAGAGTGTGGGATTTACTCACTCTGATCCAGTGTGTGAGTGTGGGATTTACTCACTCCCTGATACAGTGTGCGAGTGTGGGATTTAGTAACTCTCTGATACAGTGTGTGAGTGTGGGATTTCCTCACTCTCTGATACATTGTGAGAGAGTGGGATTTACTCACTCTCTGATACAGTGTGTGAGTGTGGGATTTACTCACTCTCTGATACAGTGTGTGATTGTGGGATTTAGTCACTCTCTGATACTGTGTGTGAGTGTGGGATTTACTCACTCTCTGATACAGTGTGTGAGTGTGGGATTTAGTCACTCTCTGATACAGTGTGTGAGTATGGGATTTACTCACTCTCTGATACAGTGTGTGAGTGTGGGATTTACTCACTCTCTGATACAGTGTGAGTGTGGGATTTACTCACTCTCTGGTACAGTGTGTGAGTGTGGGATTTAGTCACTCTCTGATACAGTGTGTGAGTGTGGGATTTACTCACTCTGTGATACAGTGTGTGAGTGTGGGATTTCCTCACTCTCTGATACAGTGTGTAAGCGTGGGATTTACTCACTCTCTGATAGTGTGTGAGTGTTGGACATAGTCACTCTCTGATACAGTGTGAGTGTGGGATTTACTCACTCTCTGATACAGTGCGTGAGTGTGGGATTTAGTCACTCTCTGATACAGTGTGTGAGTGTGGGATTTACTCACTCTCTGATAGTGTGTGTGAGTGTGGGATTTATCACTCTCTGAGACAGTGTGAGTGTGGGATTTACTCACTCTCTGATACAGTGTGTGAGTGTGGGATTAACTCACTCTCTGATACAGTGTGAGTGTGGGATTTACTCACTCTCTGATACAGTGTGTGAGTGTGGGATTTACTCACTCTCTGATACAGTGTGTGAGTGTGGGATTTACTCACTCTCTGATACTGTGTGTGAATGTGGGATTTACTCACTCTCTGATCCTGTGTGTGAGTGTGGGATTTACTCACCCTCTGATACAGTGTGAGTGTGGGATTTACTCACTCTCTGATACAGTGTGAGTGTGGGATTTACTCACTCTCTGATACAGTGTGTGGGTGGGATTTACCCACTCTCTGATACAGTGTGTGAGTGTGGGATTTGCTCACTCTCTGATACAGTGTGAGTGTGGGATTTACTGACTCTCTGATACAGTGTGTGAGTGTGGGATTTACTCACTCTCTGATACAGTGTGATTGTGGGATTTACTCACTCTCAGATACAGTGTGAGAGTGTGGGACTTACTCACTCGCTGATACAGTGTGTGAGTATGGGATTAACTCACTCTCTGATACAGTGTGAGTGTCGGATTTACTCACTCTCTGATACAGTGTGAGTGTGGGATTTACTCACTCTCTGATACAGTGTGAGAGTGGGATTTACTCACTCTCTGATACAGTGTGAGAGTGTGGGATTTACTCACTCTGATACAGTGTGTGAGTGTGGGATTTACTCACTCTCTGATACAGTGTGCGAGTGAGGGATTTAGTCACTCTCTGATACAGTGTGTGAGTGTGGGATTTCCTCACTCTCTGATACACTGTGAGAGAGTGGGATTTACTCACTCTCTGATACAGTGTGTGAGTGTGGGATTTACTCACTCTCTGATACAGTGTGTGATTGTGGGATTTAGTCACTCTCTGATACTGTGTGTGAGTGTGGGATTTACTCACTCTCTGATACAGTGTGTGAGTGTGGGATTTACTCACTCTCTGATACAGTGTGTGAGTATGGGATTTACTCACTCTCTGATACAGTGTGTGAGTGTGGGATTTACTCACTCTCTGATGCAGTGTGAGTGTGGGATTTACTCACTCTCTGATACAGTGTGTGAGTGTGGGATTTAGTCACTCTCTGATACAGTGTGTGAGTGTGGGATTTACTCACTCTGTGATACAGTGTGTGAGTGTGGGATTTCCTCACTCTCTGATACAGTGTGTGAGCGTGGGATTTACTCACTCTCTGATACAGTGTGTGAGTGTTGGACATAGTCACTCTCTGATACAGTGTGAGTGTGGGATTTACTCACTCTCTGATACAGTGCGTGAGTGTGGGATTTAGTCACTCTCTGATACAGTGTGTGAGTGTGGGATTTACTCACTCTCTGATACTGTGTGTGAATGTGGGATTTACTCACTCTCTGATACAGGGTGTGAGTGTGGGATTTAGTCACTCTCTGATACAGTGTGTGAGTGTGGGATTTACTCAGTCTCTGATACAGTGTGAGTGTGGGATTTACTCACTCTCTGATACAGTGTGTGAGTGTGGGATTTACTCACTCTCTGATACAGTGTGTGAGTGTGGGATTTACTCACTCTCTGATACAGTGTGTGAGTATGGGATTTACTCACTCTCTGATACAGTGTTAGTGTGGGATTTACTCACTCTCTGATACAGTGTGAGTGTGGGATTTACTCACTCTCTGATACAGTGTGAGAGTGGGATTTACTCACTCTCTGATACAGTGTGAGAGTGCGGGATTTACTCACTCTGATACAGTGTGTGAGTGTGGGATTTACTCACTCTCTGATACAGTGTGCGTTTGTGGGATTTAGTCACTCTCTGATACAGTGTGTGAGTGTGGGATTTGCTCACTCTGATACAGTGTGAGTGTGGGATTTACTCACTCTCTGATACAGTGTGTGTGTGGGATTTACTCACTCTCAGATACCGTGTGTGAGTGTGGGATTTACTCACTCTCAGATACCGTGTGTGAGTGTGGGATTTACTCACTCTCTGATACAGTGTGTGAGTGTGGGATTTACTCACTCTCTGATACAATGTGTGAGTGTGGGATTTAGCCACTCTCTGATACAGTGTGTGAGAGTGGGATTTACTCAGTCTCTGATACAGTGTGAGAGTGGGATTTACTCACTCTGTGATACAGTGTGAGTGTGGGATTTACTCCCTCTCTGATACAGTGTGAGTGTGGGATTTACTCACTCTCTGATACAGTGTGAGAGTGGGATTTACTCACTCTCAGATACAGTGTGAGAGTGTGGGATTTACTCACTCTCTGATACAGTGTGAGTGTGGGATTTACTCACTCTCTGATACAGTGTGAGAGTGGGATTTACTCACTCTCAGATACAGTGTGAGAGTGTGGGATTTACTCACTCTGATACAGTGTGTGAGTGTGGGATTTACTCACTCTCTGATACAGTGTGCGAGTGTGGGATTTAGTCACTCTCTGATACAGTGTGTGAGTGTGGGATTTCCTTACTCTCTGATACAGTGTGTGAGTGTGGTATTTAGTCACTTTCTGATACAGTGTGTGAGTATGGGATTTACACACTCTCTGATACAGTGTTGAGTGTGGGATTTACTCACTCTCTGATACAGTGTGTGAGTGTGGGATTTACTCACTCTCTGATACAGTGTGTGAGTGTGGGATTTACTCACTCTCTGATACTGTGTGTGAGTGTGGGATTTACTCACTCTGTGATACAGTGTGAGTGTGGGCTTTACTCCCTCTCTGATACAGTGTGTGAGTGTGGGATTTACTCACGCTCTGATACAGTGTGAGTGTGGGATTTACTCACTCTCTGATACAGTGTGAGAGTGTGGGATTTACTCACTCTCTGATAGTGTGTGGGTGTGGGATTTACTCACTCTCTGATACAGTGTGTGGGTGGGATTTACCCACTCTCTGATACAGTGTGTGAGTGTGGGATTTGCTCACTCTCTGATACAGTGTGAGTGTGGGATTTACTGACTCTCTGATACAGTGTGTGAGTGTGGGATTTACTCACTCTCTGATACAGTGTGATTGTGGGATTTACTCACTCTCTGATACAGTGTGAGTGTGGGATTTACTCACTCTCTGATACAGTGTGAGAGTGGGATTTACTCACTCTCTGATACAGTGTGAGAGTGTGGGATTTACTCACTCTGATCCAGTGTGTGAGTGTGGGATTTACTCACTCCCTGATACAGTGTGCGAGTGTGGGATTTAGTCACTCTCTGATACAGTGTGTGAGTGTGGGATTTCCTCACTCTCTGATACATTGTGAGAGAGTGGGATTTACTCACTCTCTGATACAGTGTGTGAGTGTGGGATTTACTCACTCTCTGATACAGTGTGTGATTGTGGGATTTAGTCACTCTCTGATACTGTGTGTGAGTGTGGGATTTACTCACTCTCTGATACAGTGTGTGAGTGTGGGATTTAGTCACTCTCTGATACAGTGTGTGAGTATGGGATTTACTCACTCTCTGATACAGTGTGTGAGTGTGGGATTTACTCACTCTCTGATACAGTGTGAGTGTGGGATTTACTCACTCTCTGGTACAGTGTGTGAGTGTGGGATTTAGTCACTCTCTGATACAGTGTGTGAGTGTGGGATTTACTCACTCTGTGATACAGTGTGTGAGTGTGGGATTTCCTCACTCTCTGATACAGTGTGTAAGCGTGGGATTTACTCACTCTCTGATAGTGTGTGAGTGTTGGACATAGTCACTCTCTGATACAGTGTGAGTGTGGGATTTACTCACTCTCTGATACAGTGCGTGAGTGTGGGATTTAGTCACTCTCTGATACAGTGTGTGAGTGTGGGATTTACTCACTCTCTGATAGTGTGTGTGAGTGTGGGATTTATCACTCTCTGATACAGTGTGAGTGTGGGATTTACTCACTCTCTGATACAGTGTGTGAGTGTGGGATTAACTCACTCTCTGATACAGTGTGAGTGTGGGATTTACTCACTCTCTGATACAGTGTGTGAGTGTGGGATTTACTCACTCTCTGATACAGTGTGTGAGTGTGGGATTTACTCACTCTCTGATACTGTGTGTGAATGTGGGATTTACTCACTCTCTGATCCTGTGTGTGAGTGTGGGATTTACTCACCCTCTGATACAGTGTGAGTGTGGGATTTACTCACTCTCTGATACAGTGTGAGTGTGGGATTTACTCACTCTCTGATACAGTGTGAGAGTGGGATTTACTCACTCTCTGATACAGTGTGAGAGTGTGGGATTTACTCACTCTGATACAGTGTGTGAGTGTGGGATTTACTCACTCTCTGATACAGTGTGCGAGTGAGGGATTTAGTCACTCTCTGATACAGTGTGTGAGTGTGGGATTTCCTCACTCTCTGATACACTGTGAGAGAGTGGGATTTACTCACTCTCTGATACAGTGTGTGAGTGTGGGATTTACTCACTCTCTGATACAGTGTGTGATTGTGGGATTTAGTCACTCTCTGATACTGTGTGTGAGTGTGGGATTTACTCACTCTCTGATACAGTGTGTGAGTGTGGGATTTACTCACTCTCTGATACAGTGTGTGAGTATGGGATTTACTCACTCTCTGATACAGTGTGTGAGTGTGGGATTTACTCACTCTCTGATGCAGTGTGAGTGTGGGATTTACTCACTCTCTGATACAGTGTGTGAGTGTGGGATTTAGTCACTCTCTGATACAGTGTGTGAGTGTGGGATTTACTCACTCTGTGATACAGTGTGTGAGTGTGGGATTTCCTCACTCTCTGATACAGTGTGTGAGCGTGGGATTTACTCACTCTCTGATACAGTGTGTGAGTGTTGGACATAGTCACTCTCTGATACAGTGTGAGTGTGGGATTTACTCACTCTCTGATACAGTGCGTGAGTGTGGGATTTAGTCACTCTCTGATACAGTGTGTGAGTGTGGGATTTACTCACTCTCTGATACTGTGTGTGAATGTGGGATTTACTCACTCTCTGATACAGGGTGTGAGTGTGGGATTTAGTCACTCTCTGATACAGTGTGTGAGTGTGGGATTTACTCAGTCTCTGATACAGTGTGAGTGTGGGATTTACTCACTCTCTGATACAGTGTGTGAGTGTGGGATTTACTCACTCTCTGATACAGTGTGTGAGTGTGGGATTTACTCACTCTCTGATACAGTGTGTGAGTATGGGATTTACTCACTCTCTGATACAGTGTTAGTGTGGGATTTACTCACTCTCTGATACAGTGTGCGAGTGTGGGATTTAGTCACTCTCTGATACAGTGTGTGAGTGTGGGATTTCCTTACTCTCTGATACAGTGTGTGAGTGTGGTATTTAGTCACTCTCTGATACAGTGTGTGAGTATGGGATTTACACACTCTCTGATACAGTGTTGAGTGTGGGATTTACTCACTCTCTGATACAGTGTGTGAGTGTGGGATTTACTCACTCTCTGATACAGTGTGTGAGTGTGGGATTTACTCACTCTCTGATACTGTGTGTGAGTGTGGGATTTACTCACTCTGTGATACAGTGTGAGTGTGGGCTTTACTCCCTCTCTGATACAGTGTGTGAGTGTGGGATTTACTCACGCTCTGATACAGTGTGAGTGTGGGATTTACTCACTCTCTGATACAGTGTGAGAGTGTGGGATTTACTCACTCTCTGATAGTGTGTGGGTGTGGGATTTACTCACTCTCTGATACAGTGTGTGGGTGGGATTTACCCACTCTCTGATACAGTGTGTGAGTGTGGGATTTGCTCACTCTCTGATACAGTGTGAGTGTGGGATTTACTGACTCTCTGATACAGTGTGTGAGTGTGGGATTTACTCACTCTCTGATACAGTGTGATTGTGGGATTTACTCACTCTCTGATACAGTGTGAGTGTGGGATTTACTCACTCTCTGATACAGTGTGAGAGTGGGATTTACTCACTCTCTGATACAGTGTGAGAGTGTGGGATTTACTCAGTCTGATCCAGTGTGTGAGTGTGGGATTTACTCACTCCCTGATACAGTGTGCGAGTGTGGGATTTAGTCACTCTCTGATACAGTGTGTGAGTGTGGGATTTCCTCACTCTCTGATACATTGTGAGAGAGTGGGATTTACTCACTCTCTGATACAGTGTGTGAGTGTGGGATTTACTCACTCTCTGATACAGTGTGTGATTGTGGGATTTAGTCACTCTCTGATACTGTGTGTGAGTGTGGGATTTACTCACTCTCTGATACAGTGTGTGAGTGTGGGATTTAGTCACTCTCTGATACAGTGTGTGAGTATGGGATTTACTCACTCTCTGATACAGTGTGTGAGTGTGGGATTTACTCACTCTCTGATACAGTGTGAGTGTGGGATTTACTCACTCTCTGGTACAGTGTGTGAGTGTGGGATTTAGTCACTCTCTGATACAGTGTGTGAGTGTGGGATTTACTCACTCTGTGATACAGTGTGTGAGTGTGGGATTTCCTCACTCTCTGATACAGTGTGTAAGCGTGGGATTTACTCACTCTCTGATAGTGTGTGAGTGTTGGACATAGTCACTCTCTGATACAGTGTGAGTGTGGGATTTACTCACTCTCTGATACAGTGCGTGAGTGTGGGATTTAGTCACTCTCTGATACAGTGTGTGAGTGTGGGATTTACTCACTCTCTGATAGTGTGTGTGAGTGTGGGATTTATCACTCTCTGATACAGTGTGAGTGTGGGATTTACTCACTCTCTGATACAGTGTGTGAGTGTGGGATTAACTCACTCTCTGATACAGTGTGAGTGTGGGATTTACTCACTCTCTGATACAGTGTGTGAGTGTGGGATTTACTCACTCTCTGATACAGTGTGTGAGTGTGGGATTTACTCACTCTCTGATACTGTGTGTGAATGTGGGATTTACTCACTCTCTGATCCTGTGTGTGAGTGTGGGATTTACTCACCCTCTGATACAGTGTGAGTGTGGGATTTACTCACTCTTTGATACAGTGTGAGTGTGGGATTTACTCACTCTCTGATACAGTGTGAGAGTGGGATTTACTCACTCTCTGATACAGTGTGAGAGTGTGGGATTTACTCACTCTGATACAGTGTGTGAGTGTGGGATTTACTCACTCTCTGATACAGTGTGCGAGTGAGGGATTTAGTCACTCTCTGATACAGTGTGTGAGTGTGGGATTTCCTCACTCTCTGATACACTGTGAGAGAGTGGGATTTACTCACTCTCTGATACAGTGTGTGAGTGTGGGATTTACTCACTCTCTGATACAGTGTGTGATTGTGGGATTTAGTCACTCTCTGATACTGTGTGTGAGTGTGGGATTTACTCACTCTCTGATACAGTGTGTGAGTGTGGGATTTACTCACTCTCTGATACAGTGTGTGAGTATGGGATTTACTCACTCTCTGATACAGTGTGTGAGTGTGGGATTTACTCACTCTCTGATGCAGTGTGAGTGTGGGATTTACTCACTCTCTGATACAGTGTGTGAGTGTGGGATTTAGTCACTCTCTGATACAGTGTGTGAGTGTGGGATTTACTCACTCTGTGATACAGTGTGTGAGTGTGGGATTTCCTCACTCTCTGATACAGTGTGTGAGCGTGGGATTTACTCACTCTCTGATACAGTGTGTGAGTGTTGGACATAGTCACTCTCTGATACAGTGTGAGTGTGGGATTTACTCACTCTCTGATACAGTGCGTGAGTGTGGGATTTAGTCACTCTCTGATACAGTGTGTGAGTGTGGGATTTACTCACTCTCTGATACTGTGTGTGAATGTGGGATTTACTCACTCTCTGATACAGGGTGTGAGTGTGGGATTTAGTCACTCTCTGATACAGTGTGTGAGTGTGGGATTTACTCAGTCTCTGATACAGTGTGAGTGTGGGATTTACTCACTCTCTGATACAGTGTGTGAGTGTGGGATTTACTCACTCTCTGATACAGTGTGTGAGTGTGGGATTTACTCACTCTCTGATACAGTGTGTGAGTATGGGATTTACTCACTCTCTGATACAGTGTTAGTGTGGGATTTACTCACTCTCTGATACAGTGTGAGTGTGGGATTTACTCACTCTCTGATAAAGTGTGAGAGTGGGATTTACTCACTCTCTGATACAGTGTGAGAGTGCGGGATTTACTCACTCTGATACAGTGTGTGAGTGTGGGATTTACTCACTCTCTGATACAGTGTGCGTTTGTGGGATTTAGTCACTCTCTGATACAGTGTGTGAGTGTGGGATTTGCTCACTCTGATACAGTGTGAGTGTGGGATTTACTCACTCTCTGATACAGTGTGTGTGTGGGATTTACTCACTCTCAGATACCGTGTGTGAGTGTGGGATTTACTCACTCTCAGATACCGTGTGTGAGTGTGGGATTTACTCACTCTCTGATACAGTGTGTGAGTGTGGGATTTACTCACTCTCTGATACAATGTGTGAGTGTGGGATTTAGCCACTCTCTGATACAGTGTGTGAGAGTGGGATTTACTCAGTCTCTGATACAGTGTGAGAGTGGGATTTACTCACTCTGTGATACAGTGTGAGTGTGGGATTTACTCCCTCTCTGATACAGTGTGAGTGTGGGATTTACTCACTCTCTGATACAGTGTGAGAGTGGGATTTACTCACTCTCAGATACAGTGTGAGAGTGTGGGATTTACTCACTCTCTGATACAGTGTGAGTGTGGGATTTACTCACTCTCTGATACAGTGTGAGAGTGGGATTTACTCACTCTCAGATACAGTGTGAGAGTGTGGGATTTACTCACTCTGATACAGTGTGTGAGTGTGGGATTTACTCACTCTCTGATACAGTGTGCGAGTGTGGGATTTAGTCACTCTCTGATACAGTGTGTGAGTGTGGGATTTCCTTACTCTCTGATACAGTGTGTGAGTGTGGTATTTAGTCACTCTCTGATACAGTGTGTGAGTATGGGATTTACACACTCTCTGATACAGTGTTGAGTGTGGGATTTACTCACTCTCTGATACAGTGTGTGAGTGTGGGATTTACTCACTCTCTGATACAGTGTGTGAGTGTGGGATTTACTCACTCTCTGATACTGTGTGTGAGTGTGGGATTTACTCACTCTGTGATACAGTGTGAGTGTGGGCTTTACTCCCTCTCTGATACAGTGTGTGAGTGTGGGATTTACTCACGCTCTGATACAGTGTGAGTGTGGGATTTACTCACTCTCTGATACAGTGTGAGAGTGTGGGATTTACTCACTCTCTGATAGTGTGTGGGTGTGGGATTTACTCACTCTCTGATACAGTGTGTGGGTGGGATTTACCCACTCTCTGATACAGTGTGTGAGTGTGGGATTTGCTCACTCTCTGATACAGTGTGAGTGTGGGATTTACTGACTCTCTGATACAGTGTGTGAGTGTGGGATTTACTCACTCTCTGATACAGTGTGATTGTGGGATTTACTCACTCTCTGATACAGTGTGAGTGTGGGATTTACTCACTCTCTGATACAGTGTGAGAGTGGGATTTACTCACTCTCTGATACAGTGTGAGAGTGTGGGATTTACTCACTCTGATCCAGTGTGTGAGTGTGGGATTTACTCACTCCCTGATACAGTGTGCGAGTGTGGGATTTAGTCACTCTCTGATACAGTGTGTGAGTGTGGGATTTCCTCACTCTCTGATACATTGTGAGAGAGTGGGATTTACTCACTCTCTGATACAGTGTGTGAGTGTGGGATTTACTCACTCTCTGATACAGTGTGTGATTGTGGGATTTAGTCACTCTCTGATACTGTGTGTGAGTGTGGGATTTACTCACTCTCTGATACAGTGTGTGAGTGTGGGATTTAGTCACTCTCTGATACAGTGTGTGAGTATGGGATTTACTCACTCTCTGATACAGTGTGTGAGTGTGGGATTTACTCACTCTCTGATACAGTGTGAGTGTGGGATTTACTCACTCTCTGGTACAGTGTGTGAGTGTGGGATTTAGTCACTCTCTGATACAGTGTGTGAGTGTGGGATTTACTCACTCTGTGATACAGTGTGTGAGTGTGGGATTTCCTCACTCTCTGATACAGTGTGTAAGCGTGGGATTTACTCACTCTCTGATAGTGTGTGAGTGTTGGACATAGTCACTCTCTGATACAGTGTGAGTGTGGGATTTACTCACTCTCTGATACAGTGCGTGAGTGTGGGATTTAGTCACTCTCTGATACAGTGTGTGAGTGTGGGATTTACTCACTCTCTGATAGTGTGTGTGAGTGTGGGATTTATCACTCTCTGATACAGTGTGAGTGTGGGATTTACTCACTCTCTGATACAGTGTGTGAGTGTGGGATTAACTCACTCTCTGATACAGTGTGAGTGTGGGATTTACTCACTCTCTGATACAGTGTGTGAGTGTGGGATTTACTCACTCTCTGATACAGTGTGTGAGTGTGGGATTTACTCACTCTCTGATACTGTGTGTGAATGTGGGATTTACTCACTCTCTGATCCTGTGTGTGAGTGTGGGATTTACTCACCCTCTGATACAGTGTGAGTGTGGGATTTACTCACTCTCTGATACAGTGTGAGTGTGGGATTTACTCACTCTCTGATACAGTGTGTGGGTGGGATTTACCCACTCTCTGATACAGTGTGTGAGTGTGGGATTTGCTCACTCTCTGATACAGTGTGAGTGTGGGATTTACTGACTCTCTGATACAGTGTGTGAGTGTGGGATTTACTCACTCTCTGATACAGTGTGATTGTGGGATTTACTCACTCTCAGATACAGTGTGAGAGTGTGGGACTTACTCACTCGCTGATACAGTGTGTGAGTATGGGATTAACTCACTCTCTGATACAGTGTTAGTGTGGGATTTACTCACTCTCTGATACAGTGTGAGTGGGATTTACTCACTCTCTGATACAGTGTGAGAGTGGGATTTACTCACTCTCTGATACAGTGTGAGAGTGTTGGATTTGCTCACTCTGATACAGTGTGTGAGTGTGGGATTTACTCACTCTCTGATACAGTGTGCGTTTGTGGGATTTAGTCACTCTCTGATACAGTGTGTGAGTGTGGGATTTGCTCACTCTGATACCGTGTGAGTGTGGGATTTACTCACTCTCTGATACAGTGTGTGTGTGGGATTTACTCACTCTCAGATACCGTGTGTGAGTGTGGGATTTACTCACTCTCTGATACAGTGTGTGAGTGTGGGATTTACTCACTCTCTGATACAATGTGTGAGTGTGGGATTTAGTCACTCTCTGATACAGTGTGTGAGTGTGGGATTTACTCAGTCTCTGATACAGTGTGAGAGTGGGATTTACTCACTCTCTGATACAGTGTGTGAGTGTGGGATTTACTCACTCTCTGATACAGTGTGTGAGTGTGGGATTTACTCACTCTCTGATACTGTGTGTGAGTGTGGGATTTACTCACTCTGAGATACAGTGTCAGTGTGGGATTTACTCCCTCTCTGATACAGTGTGAGTGTGGGATTTACTCACTCTCTGATACAGTGTGAGAGTGGGATTTACTCACTCTCAGATACAGTGTGAGAGTGTGGGATTTACTCACTCTCTGATACAGTGTGAGTGTGGGATTTACTCACTCTCTGATACAGTGTGAGAGTGGGATTTACTCACTCTCAGATACAGTGTGAGAGTGGGATTTACTCACTCTGATACAGTGTGTGAGTGTGGGATTTACTCACTCTCTGATACAGTGTGCGAGTGTGGGATTTAGTCACTCTCTGATACAGTGTGTGAGTGTGGGATTTCCTCACTCTCTGATACAGTGTGTGAGTGTGGTATTTAGTCACTCTCTGATACAGTGTGTGAGTATGGGATTTACTCACTCTCTGATACAGTGTTGAGTGTGGGATTTATTCACTCTCTGATATACTGTGTGAGTATGGGATTTAGTCACTCTCTGATACAGTGTGTGACTGTGGGATTTAGTCACTCTCTGATACAGTGTGTGAGTGTGGGATTTACTCACTCGCTGATACTGTGTCTGAGTGTGGGATTTATTCACTCTGTGATACAGTGTGAGTGTGGGATTTCCTCACTCTCTGATACTGTGTGTGAGTGTGGGATTTACTCACTCTGTGATACAGTGTGTGAGTGTGGGATTTACTCATTCTCTGATACAGTGTGTGAGTGTGGGATTTACTCAGTCTCTGATACAGTGTGAGTGTGGGATTTACTCACTCTCTGATACAGTGTGTGAGTGTGGGATTTACTCACTCTCTGATACAGTGTGTGAGTGTGGGATTTACTCACTCTCTGATACTGTGTGTGAGTGTGGGATTTACTCACTCTGTGATACAGTGTGAGTGTGGGATTTACTCACTCTCTGATACAGTGTGTGAGTATGGGATTTACTCACGCTCTGATACAGTGTGAGTGTGGGATTTACTCACTCTCTGATACAGTGTAAGAGTGTGGGATTTCCTCACTCTCTGATAGTGTGTGGGTGTGGGATTTACTCACTCTCTGATACAGTGTGTGGGTGGGATTTACCCACTCTCTGATACAGTGTGTGAGTGTGGGATTTGCTCACTCTCTGATACAGTGTGAGTGTGGGATCTACTGACTCTCTGATACAGTGTGTGAGTATGGGATTCACTCACTCTCTGATACAGTGTGATTGTGGGATTTACTCACTCTCAGATACAGTGTGAGAGTGTGGGACTTACTCACTCGCTGATACAGTGTGTGAGTATGGGATTAACTCACTCTCTGATACAGTGTGAGTGTCAGATTTACTCACTCTCTGATACAGTGTGAGTGTGGGATTTACTCACTCTCTGATACAGTGTGAGAGTGGGATTTACTCACTCTCTGATACAGTGTGAGAGTGTGGGATTTACTCACTCTGATACAGTGTGTGAGTGTGGGATTTACTCACTCTCTGATACAGTGTGCGAGTGTGGGATTTAGTCACTCTCTGATACAGTGTGTGAGTGTGGGATTTCCTCACTCTCTGATACATTGTGAGAGAGTGGGATTTACTCACTCTCTGATACAGTGTGTGAGTGTGGGATTTACTCACTCTCTGATACAGTGTGTGATTGTGGGATTTAGTCACTCTCTGATACTGTGTGTGAGTGTGGGATTTACTCACTCTCTGATACAGTGTGTGAGTGTGAACAAAGAACAAAGAACAAAGAACAAAGAAATGTACAGCACAGGAACAGGCCCTTCGGCCCTCCAAGCCCGTGCCGACCATACTGCCCGACTAAACTACAATCTTCTACACTTCCTGGGTCCGTATCCTTCTATTCCCATCCTATTCATATATTTGTCAAGATGCCCCTTAAATGTCCCTATCGTCCCTGCCTCCACTACCACCTCCGGTAGTGAGTTCCAGGCACCCACTACCCTCTGTGTAAAAAACTTGCCTCGTACATCTACTCTAAACTTTGCCCCTCTCACCTTAAACCTATGCCCCCTAGTAATTGACCCCTCTACCCTGGGGAAAAGCCTCTGACTATCCACTCTGTCTATGCCCCTCATAATTTTGTATACCTCTATCAGGTCGCCCCTCAACCTCCTTCGTTCCAGTGAGAACAAACCGAGTTTATTCAATCGCTCCTCATAGCTTATGCCCTCCATACCAGGCAACATTCTGGTAAATCTCTTCTGCACCCTCTCTAAAGCCTCCACATCCTTCTGGTAGTGTGGCGACCAGAATTGAACACTATACTCCAAGTGTGGCCTAACTAAGGTTCTATACAGCTGCAACATGACTTGCCAATTCTTATACTCAATGCCCCGGCCAATGAAGGCAAGCATGCCGTATGCCTTCTTGACTACCTTCTCCACCTGTGTAGCCCCTTTCAGTGATCTGTGGACCTGTACTCCTAGATCTCTTTGACTTTCAATACTCTTGAGGGTTCTACCATTCACTGTATATTCCCTACCTGCATTAGCCCTTCCAAAATGCATTACCTCACATTTGTCCAGGTTAAACTCCATCTGCCATCTCTCCGCCCAAGTCTCCAGACAATCTAAATCCTGCTGTATCCTCAGACAGTCCTCATCGCTATCCGCAATTCCACCAACCTTTGTGTCGTCTGCAAACTTACTAATCAGACCAGTTACATTTTCCTCCAAATCATTTATATATACTACAAAGAGCAAAGGTCCCAGCACTGATCCCTGTGGAACACCACTGGTCACAGCCCTCCAATTAGAAAAGCATCCCTCCATTGCTACCCTCTGCCTTCTATGGCCTAGCCAGTTCTGTATCCACCTTGCCAGTTCACCCCTGATCCCGTGTGACTTCACCTTTTGTACTAGTCTACCATGAGGGACCTTGTCAAAGGCCTTACTGAAGTCCATATAGACAACATCTACTGCCCTACCTGCATCAATCATCTTAGTGACCTCCTCGAAAAACTCTATCAAGTTAGTGAGACACGACCTCCCCTTCACAAAACCGTGCTGCCTCTCACTAATACGTCCATTTGCTTCCAAATGGGAGTAGATCCTGTCTCGAAGAATTCTCTCCAGTAATTTCCCTACCACTGAAGTAAGGCTCACCGGCCTGTAGTTCCCGGGATTATCCCTGCCACCCTTCTTAAACAGAGGAACAACATTGGCTATTCTCCAGTCCTCCGGGACATCCCCTGAAGACAGCGAGGATCCAAAGATTTCTGTCAAGGCCTCAGCAATTTCCTCTCCAGCCTCCTTCAGTATTCTGGGGTAGATCCCATCCGGCCCTGGGGACTTATCTACCTTAATATTTTTTAAGACACCCAACACCTCGTCTTTTTGGATCACAATGTGACCCAGGCTATCTACACCCCCTTCTCCAGACTCAACATCTACCAATTCCTTCTCTTTGGTGAATACTGATGCAAAGTATTCATTTAGTACCTCGCCCATTTCCTCTGGCTCCACACATAGATTCCCTTGCCTATCCTTCAGTGGGCCAACCCTTTCCCTGGCTACCCTCTTACTTTTTATGTAAGTGTAAAAAGCCTTGGGATTTTCCTTAACCCTATTTGCCAATGCCTTTTCATGACCCCTTCTAGCCCTCCTGACTCCTTGCTTAAGTTCCTTCCTACTTTCCTTATATGCCACACAGGCTTCGTCTGTTCCCAGCCTTTTAGCCCTGACAAATGCCTCCTTTTTCTTTTTGACGAGGCCTACAATATCACTCGTCATCCAAGGTTCCCGAAAATTGCCGTATTTATCTTTCTTCCTCACAGGAACATGCCTGTCCTGTATTCCTTTCAACTGACACTTGAAAGCCTCCCACATGTCAGATGTTGATTTGCCCTCAAACATCCGCCCCCAATCTATGTTCTTCAGTTCCCGCCTAATATTGTTATAATTAGCCTTCCCCCAATTTAGCACATTCATCCTCGGACCACTCTTATCCTTGTCCACCAGTACTTTAAAACTTACTGAATTGTGGTCACTGTTACCGAAATGCTCCCCTACTGAAACATCTACCACCTGGCCGGGCTCATTCCCCAATACCAGGTCCAGTACCGCCCCTTCCCTAGTTGGACTGTTTACATATTGTTTTAAGAAGCCCTCCTGGATGCTCCTTACAAACTCTGCCCCGTCTAAGCCCCTGGCACTAAGTGAGTCCCAGTCAATATTGGGGAAGTTGAAGTCTCCCATCACCACAACCCTGTTGTTTTTACTCTTTTCCAAAATCTGTCTACCTATCTGCTCCTCTATCTCCCGCTGGCTGTTGGGAGGCCTGTAGTATACCCCCAACATTGTGACTGCACCCTTCTTATTCCTGATCTCTACCCATATAGCCTCACTGCCCTCTGAGGTGTCCTCTCGCTGTATAGCTGTGATACTCTCCTGAACAAGTAGCGCAACTCCGCCTCCCCTTTTACATCCCCCTCTATCCCGCCTGAAACATCTAAATCCTGGAACGTTTAGCTGCCAATCCTGCCCTTCCCTCAACCAGGTCTCTGTAATGGCAACAACATCATAGTTCCAAGTAGTAATCCAAGCTCTAAGTTCATCTGCCTTACCCGTAATGCTCCTTGCATTAAAACATATGCACTTCAGGCCACCAGACCCGCTGTGTTCAGCAACTTCTCCCCGTCTGCGCTGCCTCAGAGCCACACTGTCCCTATTCCCTAGTTCTCCCTCAATGCTCTCACCTTCTGACCTATTGCTCCCATGCCCACCCCCCTGCCATGTGTGGGATTTACTCACTCTCTGATACAGTGTGTGAGTATGGGATTTACTCACTCTCTGATACAGTGTGTGAGTGTGGGATTTACTCACTCTCTGATACAGTGTGAGTGTGGGATTTACTCACTCTCTGATACAGTGTGTGAGTGTGGGATTTAGTCACTCTCTGATACAGTGTGTGAGTGTGGGATTTACTCACTCTGTGGTACAGTGTGTGAGTGTGGGATTTCCTCACTCTCTGATACAGTGTGTGAGCGTGGGATTTACTCACTCTCTGATACAGTGTGTGAGTGTTGGACATAGTCACTCTCTGATACAGTGTGAGTGTGGGATTTACTCACTCTCTGATACAGTGCGTGAGTGTGGGATTTAGTCACTCTCTGATACAGTGTGTGAGTGTGGGATTTACTCACTCTCTGATACTGTGTGTGAGTGTGGGATTTATCACTCTCTGATACAGTGTGAGTGTGGGATTTACTCACTCTCTGATACAGTGTGTGAGTGTGGGATTAACTCACTCTCTGATACAGTGTGAGTGTGGGATTTACTCACTCTCTGATACAGTGTGTGAGTGTGGGATTTACTCACTCTCTGATACAGTGTGTGAGTGTGGGATTTACTCACTCTCTGATACTGTGTGTGAATGTGGGATTTACTCACTCTCTGATCCTGTGTGTGAGTGTGGGATTTACTCACTCTCTGATACAGTGTGAGTGTGGGATTTACTCACTCTCTGATACAGTGTGAGTGTGGGATTTACTCACTCTCTGATACAGTATGAGTGTGGGATTTACTCACTCACTGATACAGTGGGTGAGTGTGGGATTTAGTCACTCTCTGATACAGTGTGTGAGTATGGGATTTACTCACTCTCTGATACAGTGTTGAGTGTGGGATTTATTCACTCTGTGATATACAGTGTGAGTTTGGGATTTAGTCACTCTCTGATACAGTGTGTGACTGTGGGATTTAGTCACTCTCTGATACAGTGTGTGAGTGTGGGATTTACTCACTCTCTGAGACAGTGTGTGAGTGTGGGATTTACTCACTCTCTGATACAGGGTGTGAGTGTGGGATTTAGTCACTCTCTGATACAGTGTGTGAGTGTGGGATTTACTCAGTCTCTGATACAGTGTGAGTGTGGGATTTACTCACTCTCTGATACAGTGTGTGAGTGTGGGATTTACTCACTCTCTGATACAGTGTGTGAGTGTGGGATTTACTCACTCTCTGATACTGTGTGTGAGTGTGGGATTTACTCACTCTGTGCTACAGTGTGAGTGTGGGATTTACTCACTCTCTGATACTGTGTGTGAGTGTGGGATTTACTCACTCTGTAATACAGTGTGTGAGTGTGGGATTTACTCACTCTCTGATACAGTGTGTGAGTGTGGGATTTACTCCCTCTCTGATACAGTGTGTGAGTGTGGGATTTACTCACTCTCTGATACAGTGTGAGTGTGGGATTTACTCACTCTCTGATACTGTGTGTGAGTGTGCGATTTACTCACTCTCTGATACAGTGTGAGAGCGTGTGATTTACTCACTCTCTGATACACTGTGATTGTGGGATTTACTCACTCTCAGATACAGTGTGAGAGTGTGGGACCTCCTCACTCGCTGATACAGTGTGTGAGTATGGGATTTACTCACTCTCTGATACAGTGTGAGAGTGTGGGATTTACTCACTATGATACAGTGTGTGAGTGTGGGATTTACTCACTCTCTGATACAGTGTGCGTTTGTGGGATTTAGTCACTCTCTGATACAGTGTGTGAGTGTGGGATTTGCTCACTCTGATACAGTGTGAGTGTGGGATTTACTCACTCTCTGATACAGTGCGTGAGTGTGGGATTTAGTCACTCTCTGACACAGTGTGTGAGTGTGGGATTTACTCACTCTCTGATACTGTGTGTGAGTGTGGGATTTATCACTCTCTGATACAGTGTGAGTGTGGGATTTACTCACTCTCTGATACAGTGTGTGAGTGTGGGATTAACTCACTCTCTGATACAGTGTGAGTGTGGGATTTACTCACTCTCTGATACAGTGTGTGAGTGTGGGATTTACTCACTCTCTGATACAGTGTGTGAGTGTGGGATTTACTCACTCTCTGATACTGTGTGTGAATGTGGGATTTACTCACTCTCTGATACAGTGTGAGTGTGGGATTTACTCACTCTCTGATACAGTGTGTGAGTGTGGGATTAACTCACTCTCTGATACAGTGTGAGTGTGGGATTTACTCACTCTCTGATACAGTGTGTGAGTGTGGGATTTACTCACTCTCTGATACAGTGTGTGAGTGTGGGATTTACTCACTCTCTGATACTGTGTGTGCGTGTGGGATTTACTCACTCTCTGATACAGTGTGAGTGTGGGATTTACTCACTCTCTGATACAGTGTGAGTGTGGGATTTACTCACTCTCTGATACAGTATGAGTGTGGGATTTACTCACTCACTGATACAGTGTGTGAGTGTGGGATTTAGTCACTCTCTGATACAGTGTGTGAGTCTGGGATTTACTCACTCTCTGATATAGTGTTGAGTGTGGGATTTATTCACTCTGTGATATACAGTGTGAGTTTGGGATTTAGTCACTCTCTGATACAGTGTGTGACTGTGGGATTTAGTCACTCTCTGATACAGTGTGTGAGTGTGGGATTTACTCACTCTCTGATACAGTGTGTGAGTGTGGGATTTACTCACTCTCTGATACAGGGTGTGAGTGTGGGATTTAGTCACTCTCTGATACAGTGTGTGAGTGTGGGATTTACTCAGTCTCTGATACAGTGTGAGTGTGGGATTTACTCACTCTCTGATACAGTGTGTGAGTGTGGGATTTACTCACTCTCTGATACAGAGTGTGAGTGTGGGATTTACTCACTCTCGGATACTGTGTGTGAGTGTGGGATTTACTCACTCTGTGCTACAGTGTGAGTGTGGGATTTACTCACTCTATGATACTGTGTGTGAGTGTGGGATTTACTCACTCTGTAATACAGTGTATGAGTGTGGGATTTACTCACTCTCTGATACAGTGTGTGAGTGTGGGATTTACTCCCTCTCTGATACAGTGTGTGAGTGTGGGATTTACTCACTCTCTGATACAGTGTGAGTGTGGGATTTACTCACTCTCTGATACTGTGTGTGAGTGTGGGATTTACTCACTCTCTGATACAGTGTGAGAGCGTGTGATTTACTCACTCTCTGATACAGTGTGATTGTGGGATTTACTCACTCTCAGATACAGTGTGAGAGTGTGGGACCTCCTCACTCGCTGATACAGTGTGTGAGTATGGGATTTACTCACTCTCTGATACAGTGTTAGTGTGGGATTTACTCACTCTCTGATACAGTGTGAGTGTGGGATTTACTCACTCTCTGATACAGTGTGAGAGTGGGATTTACTCACTCTCTGATACAGTGTGAGAGTGTGGGATTTACTCACTCTGATACAGTGTGTGAGTGTGGGATTTACTCACTCTCTGATACAGTGTGCGTTTGTGGGATTTAGTCACTCTCTGATACAGTGTGTGAGTGTGGGATTTGCTCACACTGATACAGTGTGAGTGTGGGATTTACTCACTCTCTGATACAGTGTGTGTGTGGGATTTACCCACTCTCAGATACCGTGTGTGAGTGTGGGATTTTCTCACTCTCTGATACAGTGTGTGAGTGTGGGATTTACTCACTGTCTGATACAATGTGTGAGTGTGGGATTTAGTCACTCTCTGATACAGTGTGTGAGTGTGGGATTTACTCAGTCTCTGATACAGTGTGAGAGTGGGATTTACTCACTCTCTGATACAGTGTGTGAGTGTGGGATTTCCTCACTCTGTGATACAGTGTGAGTGTGGGATTTACTCCCTCTCTGATACAGTGTGAGTGTGGGATTTACTCACTCTCTGATACAGTGTGAGAGTGGGATTTACTCACTCTCAGATACAGTGTGAGTGTGGGCTTTACTTACTCTCTGATACAGTGTGAGAGTGGGATTCACTCACTCTCAGATACAGTGTGAGAGTGTGGGATTTACTCACTCTGATACAGTGTGTGAGTGTGGGATTTACTCACTCTCTGATACAGTGTGCGAGTGTGGGATTTAGTCACTCTCTGATACAGTGTGTGAGTGTGGGATTTCCTCACTCTCTGATACAGTGTGTGAGTGTGGTATTTAGTCACTCTCTGATACAGTGTGTGAGTATGGGATTTACTCACTCTCTGATACAGTGTTGAGTGTGGGATTTATTCACTCTCTGATATACTGTGTGAGTGTGGGATTTACTCAGTCTCTGATACAGTGTGAGTGTGGGATTTACTCACTCTCTGATACAGTGTGTGAGTGTGGGATTTACTCACTCTCTGATACAGTGTGTGAGTGTGGGATTTACTCACTCTCTGATACTGTGTGTGAGTGTGGGATTTACTCACTCTGTGCTACAGTGTGAGTGTGGGATTTACTCACTCTCTGATACTGTGTGTGAGTGTGGGATTTACTCACTCTGTAATACAGTGTGTGAGTGTGGGATTTACTCACTCTCTGATACAGTGTGTGAGTGTGGGATTTACTCCCTCTCTGATACAGTGTGTGAGTGTGGGATTTACTCACTCTCTGATACAGTGTGAGTGTGGGATTTACTCACTCTCTGATACTGTGTGTGAGTGTGCGATTTACTCACTCTCTGATACAGTGTGAGAGCGTGTGATTTACTCACTCTCTGATACACTGTGATTGTGGGATTTACTCACTCTCAGATACAGTGTGAGAGTGTGGGACCTCCTCACTCGCTGATACAGTGTGTGAGTATGGGATTTACTCACTCTCTGATACAGTGTGAGAGTGTGGGATTTACTCACTATGATACAGTGTGTGAGTGTGGGATTTACTCACTCTCTGATACAGTGTGCGTTTGTGGGATTTAGTCACTCTCTGATACAGTGTGTGAGTGTGGGATTTGCTCACTCTGATACAGTGTGAGTGTGGGATTTACTCACTCTCTGATACAGTGCGTGAGTGTGGGATTTAGTCACTCTCTGACACAGTGTGTGAGTGTGGGATTTACTCACTCTCTGATACTGTGTGTGAGTGTGGGATTTATCACTCTCTGATACAGTGTGAGTGTGGGATTTACTCACTCTCTGATACAGTGTGTGAGTGTGGGATTAACTCACTCTCTGATACAGTGTGAGTGTGGGATTTACTCACTCTCTGATACAGTGTGTGAGTGTGGGATTTACTCACTCTCTGATACAGTGTGTGAGTGTGGGATTTACTCACTCTCTGATACTGTGTGTGAATGTGGGATTTACTCACTCTCTGATACAGTGTGAGTGTGGGATTTACTCACTCTCTGATACAGTGTGTGAGTGTGGGATTAACTCACTCTCTGATACAGTGTGAGTGTGGGATTTACTCACTCTCTGATACAGTGTGTGAGTGTGGGATTTACTCACTCTCTGATACAGTGTGTGAGTGTGGGATTTACTCACTCTCTGATACTGTGTGTGCGTGTGGGATTTACTCACTCTCTGATACAGTGTGAGTGTGGGATTTACTCACTCTCTGATACAGTGTGAGTGTGGGATTTACTCACTCTCTGATACAGTATGAGTGTGGGATTTACTCACTCACTGATACAGTGTGTGAGTGTGGGATTTAGTCACTCTCTGATACAGTGTGTGAGTCTGGGATTTACTCACTCTCTGATATAGTGTTGAGTGTGGGATTTATTCACTCTGTGATATACAGTGTGAGTTTGGGATTTAGTCACTCTCTGATACAGTGTGTGACTGTGGGATTTAGTCACTCTCTGATACAGTGTGTGAGTGTGGGATTTACTCACTCTCTGATACAGTGTGTGAGTGTGGGATTTACTCACTCTCTGATACAGGGTGTGAGTGTGGGATTTAGTCACTCTCTGATACAGTGTGTGAGTGTGGGATTTACTCAGTCTCTGATACAGTGTGAGTGTGGGATTTACTCACTCTCTGATACAGTGTGTGAGTGTGGGATTTACTCACTCTCTGATACAGAGTGTGAGTGTGGGATTTACTCACTCTCGGATACTGTGTGTGAGTGTGGGATTTACTCACTCTGTGCTACAGTGTGAGTGTGGGATTTACTCACTCTATGATACTGTGTGTGAGTGTGGGATTTACTCACTCTGTAATACAGTGTATGAGTGTGGGATTTACTCACTCTCTGATACAGTGTGTGAGTGTGGGATTTACTCCCTCTCTGATACAGTGTGTGAGTGTGGGATTTACTCACTCTCTGATACAGTGTGAGTGTGGGATTTACTCACTCTCTGATACTGTGTGTGAGTGTGGGATTTACTCACTCTCTGATACAGTGTGAGAGCGTGTGATTTACTCACTCTCTGATACAGTGTGATTGTGGGATTTACTCACTCTCAGATACAGTGTGAGAGTGTGGGACCTCCTCACTCGCTGATACAGTGTGTGAGTATGGGATTTACTCACTCTCTGATACAGTGTTAGTGTGGGATTTACTCACTCTCTGATACAGTGTGAGTGTGGGATTTACTCACTCTCTGATACAGTGTGAGAGTGGGATTTACTCACTCTCTGATACAGTGTGAGAGTGTGGGATTTACTCACTCTGATACAGTGTGTGAGTGTGGGATTTACTCACTCTCTGATACAGTGTGCGTTTGTGGGATTTAGTCACTCTCTGATACAGTGTGTGAGTGTGGGATTTGCTCACACTGATACAGTGTGAGTGTGGGATTTACTCACTCTCTGATACAGTGTGTGTGTGGGATTTACCCACTCTCAGATACCGTGTGTGAGTGTGGGATTTTCTCACTCTCTGATACAGTGTGTGAGTGTGGGATTTACTCACTGTCTGATACAATGTGTGAGTGTGGGATTTAGTCACTCTCTGATACAGTGTGTGAGTGTGGGATTTACTCAGTCTCTGATACAGTGTGAGAGTGGGATTTACTCACTCTCTGATACAGTGTGTGAGTGTGGGATTTCCTCACTCTGTGATACAGTGTGAGTGTGGGATTTACTCCCTCTCTGATACAGTGTGAGTGTGGGATTTACTCACTCTCTGATACAGTGTGAGAGTGGGATTTACTCACTCTCAGATACAGTGTGAGTGTGGGCTTTACTTACTCTCTGATACAGTGTGAGAGTGGGATTCACTCACTCTCAGATACAGTGTGAGAGTGTGGGATTTACTCACTCTGATACAGTGTGTGAGTGTGGGATTTACTCACTCTCTGATACAGTGTGCGAGTGTGGGATTTAGTCACTCTCTGATACAGTGTGTGAGTGTGGGATTTCCTCACTCTCTGATACAGTGTGTGAGTGTGGTATTTAGTCACTCTCTGATACAGTGTGTGAGTATGGGATTTACTCACTCTCTGATACAGTGTTGAGTGTGGGATTTATTCACTCTCTGATATACTGTGTGAGTATGGGATTTAGTCACTCTCTGATACAGTGTGTGACTGTGGGATTTAGTCACTCTCTGATACAGTGTGTGAGTGTGGGATTTACTCACTCGCTGATACTGTGTCTGAGTGTGGGATTTACTCACTCTGTGATACAGTGTGAGTGTGGGATTTCCTCACTCTCTGATACTGTGTGTGAGTGTGGGATTTACTCACTCTGTGATACAGTGTGTGAGTGTGGGATTTACTCGTTCTCTGATACAGTGTGTGAGTGTGGGATTTACTCAGTCTCTGATACAGTGTGAGCGTGGGATTTACTCACTCTCTGATACAGTGTTAGTGTGGGATTTACTCACTCTCTGATACAGTGTGAGAGCGTGTGATTTACTCACTCTCTGATACACTGTGATTGTGGGATTTACTCACTCTCAGATACAGTGTGAGAGTGTGGGACCTCCTCACTCGCTGATACAGTGTGTGAGTATGGGATTTACTCACTCTCTGATACAGTGTGAGAGTGTGGGATTTACTCACTATGATACAGTGTGTGAGTGTGGGATTTACTCACTCTCTGATACAGTGTGCGTTTGTGGGATTTAGTCACTCTCTGATACAGTGTGTGAGTGTGGGATTTGCTCACTCTGATACAGTGTGAGTGTGGGATTTACTCACTCTCTGATACAGTGCGTGAGTGTGGGATTTAGTCACTCTCTGACACAGTGTGTGAGTGTGGGATTTACTCACTCTCTGATACTGTGTGTGAGTGTGGGATTTATCACTCTCTGATACAGTGTGAGTGTGGGATTTACTCACTCTCTGATACAGTGTGTGAGTGTGGGATTAACTCACTCTCTGATACAGTGTGAGTGTGGGATTTACTCACTCTCTGATACAGTGTGTGAGTGTGGGATTTACTCACTCTCTGATACAGTGTGTGAGTGTGGGATTTACTCACTCTCTGATACTGTGTGTGAATGTGGGATTTACTCACTCTCTGATACAGTGTGAGTGTGGGATTTACTCACTCTCTGATACAGTGTGTGAGTGTGGGATTAACTCACTCTCTGATACAGTGTGAGTGTGGGATTTACTCACTCTCTGATACAGTGTGTGAGTGTGGGATTTACTCACTCTCTGATACAGTGTGTGAGTGTGGGATTTACTCACTCTCTGATACTGTGTGTGCGTGTGGGATTTACTCACTCTCTGATACAGTGTGAGTGTGGGATTTACTCACTCTCTGATACAGTGTGAGTGTGGGATTTACTCACTCTCTGATACAGTATGAGTGTGGGATTTACTCACTCACTGATACAGTGTGTGAGTGTGGGATTTAGTCACTCTCTGATACAGTGTGTGAGTCTGGGATTTACTCACTCTCTGATATAGTGTTGAGTGTGGGATTTCTTCACTCTGTGATATACAGTGTGAGTTTGGGATTTAGTCACTCTCTGATACAGTGTGTGACTGTGGGATTTAGTCACTCTCTGATACAGTGTGTGAGTGTGGGATTTACTCACTCTCTGATACAGTGTGTGAGTGTGGGATTTACTCACTCTCTGATACTGGGTGTGAGTGTGGGATTTAGTCACTCTCTGATACAGTGTGTGAGTGTGGGATTTACTCAGTCTCTGATACAGTGTGAGTGTGGGATTTACTCACTCTCTGATACAGTGTGTGAGTGTGGGATTTACTCACTCTCTGATACAGAGTGTGAGTGTGGGATTTACTCACTCTCGGATACTGTGTGTGAGTGTGGGATTTACTCACTCTGTGCTACAGTGTGAGTGTGGGATTTACTCACTCTATGATACTGTGTGTGAGTGTGGGATTTACTCACTCTGTAATACAGTGTATGAGTGTGGGATTTACTCACTCTCTGATACAGTGTGTGAGTGTGGGATTTACTCCCTCTCTGATACAGTGTGTGAGTGTGGGATTTACTCACTCTCTGATACAGTGTGAGTGTGGGATTTACTCACTCTCTGATACTGTGTGTGAGTGTGGGATTTACTCACTCTCTGATACAGTGTGAGAGCGTGTGATTTACTCACTCTCTGATACAGTGTGATTGTGGGATTTACTCACTCTCAGATACAGTGTGAGAGTGTGGGACCTCCTCACTCGCTGATACAGTGTGTGAGTATGGGATTTACTCACTCTCTGATACAGTGTTAGTGTGGGATTTACTCACTCTCTGATACAGTGTGAGTGTGGGATTTACTCACTCTCTGATACAGTGTGAGAGTGGGATTTACTCACTCTCTGATACAGTGTGAGAGTGTGGGATTTACTCACTCTGATACAGTGTGTGAGTGTGGGATTTACTCACTCTCTGATACAGTGTGCGTTTGTGGGATTTAGTCACTCTCTGATACAGTGTGTGAGTGTGGGATTTGCTCACACTGATACAGTGTGAGTGTGGGATTTACTCACTCTCTGATACAGTGTGTGTGTGGGATTTACCCACTCTCAGATACCGTGTGTGAGTGTGGGATTTTCTCACTCTCTGATACAGTGTGTGAGTGTGGGATTTACTCACTCTCTGATACAATGTGTGAGTGTGGGATTTAGTCACTCTCTGATACAGTGTGTGAGTGTGGGATTTACTCAGTCTCTGATACAGTGTGAGAGTGGGATTTACTCACTCTCTGATACAGTGTGTGAGTGTGGGATTTCCTCACTCTGTGATACAGTGTGAGTGTGGGATTTACTCCCTCTCTGATACAGTGTGAGTGTGGGATTTACTCACTCTCTGATACAGTGTGAGAGTGGGATTTACTCACTCTCAGATACAGTGTGAGTGTGGGCTTTACTTACTCTCTGATACAGTGTGAGAGTGGGATTCACTCACTCTCAGATACAGTGTGAGAGTGTGGGATTTACTCACTCTGATACAGTGTGTGAGTGTGGGATTTACTCACTCTCTGATACAGTGTGCGAGTGTGGGATTTAGTCACTCTCTGATACAGTGTGTGAGTGTGGGATTTCCTCACTCTCTGATACAGTGTGTGAGTGTGGTATTTAGTCACTCTCTGATACAGTGTGTGAGTATGGGATTTACTCACTCTCTGATACAGTGTTGAGTGTGGGATTTATTCACTCTCTGATATACTGTGTGAGTATGGGATTTAGTCACTCTCTGATACAGTGTGTGACTGTGGGATTTAGTCACTCTCTGACACAGTGTGTGAGTGTGGGATTTACTCACTCGCTGATACTGTGTCTGAGTGTGGGATTTACTCACTCTGTGATACAGTGTGAGTGTGGGATTTCCTCACTCTCTGATACTGTGTGTGAGTGTGGGATTTACTCACTCTGTGATACAGTGTGTGAGTGTGGGATTTACTCGTTCTCTGATACAGTGTGTGAGTGTGGGATTTACTCAGTCTCTGATACAGTGTGAGCGTGGGATTTACTCACTCTCTGATACAGTGTTAGTGTGGGATTTACTCACTCTCTGATACAGTGTGAGTGTGGGATTTACTCACTCTCTGATACAGTGTGAGAGTGGGATTTACTCACTCTCTGATACAGTGTGAGAGTGTGGGATTTACTCACTCTGATACAGTGTGTGAGTGTGGGATTTACTCACTCTCTGATACAGTGTGCGTTTGTGGGATTTAGTCACTCTCTGATACAGTGTGTGAGTGTGGGATTTGCTCACTCTGATACAGTGTGAGTGTGGGATTTACTCACTCTCTGATACAGTGTGTGTGTGGGATTTACTCACTCTCAGATACCGTGTGTGAGTGTGGGATTCACTCACTCTCAGAAACAGTGTGAGAGTGTGGGATTTACTCACTCTGATACAGTGTGTGAGTGTGGGATTTACTCACTCTCTGATACAGTGTGCGAGTGTGGGATTTAGTCACTCTCTGATACAGTGTGTGAGTGTGGGATTTCCTCACTCTCTGATACAGTGTGTGAGTGTGGTATTTAGTCACTCTCTGATACAGTGTGTGAGTATGGGATTTACTCACTCTCTGATACAGTGTTGAGTGTGGGATTTATTCACTCTCTGATATACTGTGTGAGTATGGGATTTAGTCACTCTCTGATACAGTGTGTGACTGTGGGATTTAGTCACTCTCTGATACAGTGTGTGAGTGTGGGATTTACTCACTCGCTGATACTGTGTCTGAGTGTGGGATTTACTCACTCTGTGATACAGTGTGAGTGTGGGATTTCCTCACTCTCTGATACGGTGTGTGAGTGTGGGATTTACTCACTCTGTGATACAGTGTGTGAGTGTGGGATTTACTCATTCTCTGATACAGTGTGTGAGTGTGGGATTTACTCAGTCTCTGATACAGTGTGAGCGTGGGATTTACTCACTCTCTGATACAGTGTTAGTGTGGGATTTACTCACTCTCTGATACAGTGTGAGTGTGGGATTTACTCACTCTCTGATACAGTGTGAGAGTGGGATTTACTCACTCTCTGATACAGTGTGAGAGTGTGGGATTTACTCACTCTGATACAGTGTGTGAGTGTGGGATTTACTCACTCTCTGATACAGTGTGCGTTTGTGGGATTTAGTCACTCTCTGATACAGTGTGTGAGTGTGGGATTTGCTCACTCTGATACAGTGTGAGTGTGGGATTTACTCACTCTCTGATACAGTGTGTGTGTGGGATTTACTCACTCTCAGATACCGTGTGTGAGTGTGGGATTTACTCACTCTCTGATACAGTGTGTGAGTGTGGGATTTACTCACTCTCTGATACAATGTGTGAGTGTGGGATTTAGTCACTCTCTGATACAGTGTGTGAGTGTGGGATTTACTCAGTCTCTGATACAGTGTGAGAGTGGGATTTACTCACTCTCTGATACAGTGTGTGAGTGTGGGATTTACTCACTCTGTGATACAGTGTGAGTGTGGGATTTACTCCCTCTCTGATACAGTGTGAGTGTGGGATTTACTCACTCTCTGATACAGTGTGAGAGTGGGATTTACTCACTCTCAGATACAGTGTGAGAGTGTGGGATTTACTCACTCTCTGATACAGTGTGAGTGTGGGATTTACTTCCTCTCTGATACAGTGTGAGAGTGGGATTTACTCACTCTCAGACACTGTGTGAGAGTGTGGGATTTACTCACTCTGATACAGTGTGTGAATGTGGGATTTACTCACTCTCTGATACAGTGTGCGAGTGTGGGATTTAGTCACTCTCTGATACAGTGTGTGAGTGTGGGATTTCCTCACTCTCTGATACAGTGTGAGAGTTTGGTATTTAGTCACTCTCTGATACAGTGTGTGAGTATGGGATTTACTCACTCTCTGATACAGTGTTGAGTGTGGGGTTTATTCACTCTCTGATATACTGTGTGAGTATGGGATTTAGTCACTCTCTGATACAGTGTGTGACTGTGGGATTTAGTCACTCTCTGATACAGTGTGTGAGTGTGGGATTTACTCACTCGCTGATACTGTGTCTGAGTGTGGGATTTACTCACTCTGTAATACAGTGTGTGAGTGTGGGATTTACTCACTCTCTGATACAGTGTGTGAGTGTGGGATTAACTCACTCTCTGATACAGTGTGAGTGTGGGATTTACTCACTCTCTGATACAGTGTGTGAGTGTGGGATTTACTCACTCTCTGATACAGTGTGTGAGTGTGGGATTTACTCACTCTCTGATACTGTGTGTGAATGTGGGATTTACTCACTCTCTGATCCTGTGTGTGAGTGTGGGATTTACTCACTCTCTGATACAGTGTGAGTGTGGGATTTACTCACTCTCTGATACAGTATGAGTGTGGGATTTACTCACTCACTGATACAGTGTGTGAGTGTGGGATTTAGTCACTCTCTGATACAGTGTGAGAGTGTGGGATTTACTCACTCTGATACAGTGTGTGAGTGTGGGATTTACTCACTCTCTGATACAGTGTGCGTTTGTGGGATTTAGTCACTCTCTGATACAGTGTGTGAGTGTGGGATTTGCTCACTCTGATACAGTGTGAGTGTGGGATTTACTCACTCTCTGATACAGTGTGTGTGTGGGATTTACTCACTCTCAGATACCGTGTGTGAGTGTGGGATTCACTCACTCTCAGATACAGTGTGAGAGTGTGGGATTTACTCACTCTGATACAGTGTGTGAGTGTGGGATTTACTCACTCTCTGATACAGTGTGCGAGTGTGGGATTTAGTCACTCTCTGATACAGTGTGTGAGTGTGGGATTTCCTCACTCTCTGATACAGTGTGTGAGTGTGGTATTTAGTCACTCTCTGATACTGTGTGTGAGTATGGGATTTACTCACTCTCTGATACAGTGTTGAGTGTGGGATTTATTCACTCTCTGATATACTGTGTGAGTATGGGATTTAGTCACTCTCTGATACAGTGTGTGACTGTGGGATTTAGTCACTCTCTGATACAGTGTGTGAGTGTGGGATTTACTCACTCGCTGATACTGTGTCTGAGTGTGGGATTTACTCACTCTGTGATACAGTGTGAGTGTGGGATTTCCTCACTCTCTGATACTGTGTGTGAGTGTGGGATTTACTCACTCTGTGATACAGTGTGTGAGTGTGGGATTTACTCATTCTCTGATACAGTGTGTGAGTGTGGGATTTACTCAGTCTCTGATACAGTGTGAGCGTGGGATTTACTCACTCTCTGATACAGTGTTAGTGTGGGATTTACTCACTCTCTGATACAGTGTGAGTGTGGGATTTACTCACTCTCTGATACAGTGTGAGAGTGGGATTTACTCACTCTCTGATACAGTGTGAGAGTGTGGGATTTACTCACTCTGATACAGTGTGTGAGTGTGGGATTTACTCACTCTCTGATACAGTGTGCGTTTGTGGGATTTAGTCACTCTCTGATACAGTGTGTGAGTGTGGGATTTGCTCACTCTGATACAGTGTGAGTGTGGGATTTACTCACTCTCTGATACAGTGTGTGTGTGGGATTTACTCACTCTCAGATACCGTGTGTGAGTGTGGGATTTACTCACTCTCTGATCCAGTGTGTGAGTGTGGGATTTACTCACTCTCTGATACAATGTGTGAGTGTGGCATTTAGTCACTCTCTGATACAGTGTGTGAGTGTGGGATTTACTCAGTCTCTGATACAGTGTGAGAGTGGGATTTACTCACTCTCTGATACAGTGTGTGAGTGTGGGATTTACTCACTCTGTGATACAGTGTGAGTGTGGGATTTACTCACTCTCTGATACTGTGTGTGAATGTGGGATTTACTCACTCTCTGATCCTGTGTGTGAGTGTGGGATTTACTCACTCTCTGATACAGTGTGAGTGTGGGATTTACTCACTCTCTGATACAGTATGAGTGTGGGATTTACTCACTCACTGATACAGTGTGTGAGTGTGGGATTTAGTCACTCTCTGATACAGTGTGAGAGTGTGGGATTTACTCACTCTGATACAGTGTGTGAGTGTGGGATTTACTCACTCTCTGATACAGTGTGCGTTTGTGGGATTTAGTCACTCTGATACAGTGTGTGAGTGTGGGATTTGCTCACTCTGATACAGTGTGAGTGTGGGATTTACTCACTCTCTGATACAGTGTGTGTGTGGGATTTACTCACTCTCAGATACCGTGTGTGAGTGTGGGATTCACTCACTCTCAGATACAGTGTGAGAGTGTGGGATTTACTCACTCTGATACAGTGTGTGAGTGTGGGATTTACTCACTCTCTGATACAGTGTGCGAGTGTGGGATTTAGTCACTCTCTGATACAGTGTGTGAGTGTGGGATTTCCTCACTCTCTGATACAGTGTGTGAGTGTGGTATTTAGTCACTCTCTGATACTGTGTGTGAGTATGGGATTTACTCACTCTCTGATACAGTGTTGAGTGTGGGATTTATTCACTCTCTGATATACTGTGTGAGTATGGGATTTAGTCACTCTCTGATACAGTGTGTGACTGTGGGATTTAGTCACTCTCTGATACAGTGTGTGAGTGTGGGATTTACTCACTCGCTGATACTGTGTCTGAGTGTGGGATTTACTCACTCTGTGATACAGTGTGAGTGTGGGATTTCCTCACTCTCTGATACTGTGTGTGAGTGTGGGATTTACTCACTCTGTGATACAGTGTGTGAGTGTGGGATTTACTCATTCTCTGATACAGTGTGTGAGTGTGGGATTTACTCAGTCTCTGATACAGTGTGAGCGTGGGATTTACTCACTCTCTGATACAGTGTTAGTGTGGGATTTACTCACTCTCTGATACAGTGTGAGTGTGGGATTTACTCACTCTCTGATACAGTGTGAGAGTGGGATTTACTCACTCTCTGATACAGTGTGAGAGTGTGGGATTTACTCACTCTGATACAGTGTGTGAGTGTGGGATTTACTCACTCTCTGATACAGTGTGCGTTTGTGGGATTTAGTCACTCTCTGATACAGTGTGTGAGTGTGGGATTTGCTCACTCTGATACAGTGTGAGTGTGGGATTTACTCACTCTCTGATACAGTGTGTGTGTGGGATTTACTCACTCTCAGATACCGTGTGTGAGTGTGGGATTTACTCACTCTCTGATACAGTGTGTGAGTGTGGGATTTACTCACTCTCTGATACAATGTGTGAGTGTGGGATTTAGTCACTCTCTGATACAGTGTGTGAGTGTGGGATTTACTCAGTCTCTGATACAGTGTGAGAGTGGGATTTACTCACTCTCTGATACAGTGTGTGAGTGTGGGATTTACTCACTCTGTGATACAGTGTGAGTGTGGGATTTACTCCCTCTCTGATACAGTGGGAGTGTGGGATTTACTCACTCTCTGATACAGTGTGAGAGTGGGATTTACTCACTCTCAGATACAGTGTGAGAGTGTGGGATTTACTCACTCTCTGATACAGTGTGAGTGTGGGATTTACTTCCTCTCTGATACAGTGTGAGAGTGGGATTTACTCACTCTCAGATACTGTGTGAGAGTGTGGGATTTACTCACTCTGATACAGTGTGTGAATGTGGGATTTACTCACTCTCTGATACAGTGTGCGAGTGTGGGATTTAGTCACTCTCTGATACAGTGTGTGAGTGTGGGATTTCCTCACTCTCTGATACAGTGTGAGAGTTTGGTATTTAGTCACTCTCTGATACAGTGTGTGAGTATGGGATTTACTCACTCTCTGATACAGTGTTGAGTGTGGGGTTTATTCACTCTCTGATATACTGTGTGAGTATGGGATTTAGTCACTCTCTGATACAGTGTGTGACTGTGGGATTTAGTCACTCTCTGATACAGTGTGTGAGTGTGGGATTTACTCACTCGCTGATACTGTGTCTGAGTGTGGGATTTACTCACTCTGTAATACAGTGTGTGAGTGTGGGATTTACTCACTCTCTGATACAGTGTGTGAGTGTGGGATTAACTCACTCTCTGATACAGTGTGAGTGTGGGATTTACTCACTCTCTGATACAGTGTGTGAGTGTGGGATTTACTCACTCTCTGATACAGTGTGTGAGTGTGGGATTTACTCACTCTCTGATACTGTGTGTGAATGTGGGATTTACTCACTCTCTGATCCTGTGTGTGAGTGTGGGATTTACTCACTCTCTGATACAGTGTGAGTGTGGGATTTACTCACTCTCTGATACAGTGTGAGTGTGGGATTTACTCACTCTCTGATACAGTATGAGTGTGGGATTTACTCACTCACTGATACAGTGTGTGAGTGTGGGATTTAGTCACTCTCTGATACAGTGTGTGAGTATGGGATTTACTCACTCTCTGATACAGTGTTGAGTTTGGGAATTATTCACTCTGTGATATACAGTGTGAGTTTGGGATTTAGTCACTCTCTGATACAGTGTGTGACTGTGGGATTTAGTCACTCTCTGATACAGTGTGTGAGTGTGGGATTTACTCACTCTCTGATACAGTGTGTGAGTGTGGGATTTACTCACTCTCTGATACAGGGTGTGAGTGTGGGATTTAGTCACTCTCTGATACAGTGTGTGAGTGTGGGATTTACTCAGTCTCTGATACAGTGTGAGTGTGGGATTTACTCACTCTCTGATACAGTGTCTGAGTGTGGGATTTACTCACTCTCTGATACAGTGTGTGAGTGTGGGATTTACTCACTCTGATACTGTGTGTGAGTGTGGGATTTACTCACTCTGTGCTACAGTGTGAGTGTGGGATTTACTCACTCTCTGATACTGTGTGTAAGTGTGGGATTTACTCACTCTGTAATACAGTGTGTGAGTGTGGGATTTACTCACTCTCTGATACAGTGTGTGAGTGTGGGATTTACTCCCTCTCTGATACAGTGTGTGAGTGTGGGATTTACTCACTCTCTGATACAGTGTGAGTGTGGGATTTACTCACTCTCTGATACTGTGTGTGAGTGTGGGATTTACTCACTCTCTGATACAGTGTGAGAGCGTGTGATTTACTCACTCTCTAATACAGTGTGATTGTGGGATTTACTCACTCTCAGATACAGTGTGAGAGTGTGGGACCTCCTCACTCGCTGATACAGTGTGTGAGTATGGGATTTACTCACTCTCTGATACAGTGTTAGTGTGGGATTTACTCACTCTCTGATACAGTGTGAGTGTGGGATTTACTCACTCTCTGATACAGTGTGAGAGTGGGATTTACTCACTCTCTGATACAGTGTGTGAGTGTGGGATTTACTCGCTCTCTGATACAATGTGTGAGTGTGGGATTTAGTCACTCTCTGATACAGTGTGTGAGTGTGGGATTTACTCAGTCTCTGATACAGTGTGAGATTGGGATTTACTCACTCTCTGATACAGTGTGTGAGTGTGGGATTTACTCACTCTGTGATACAGTGTGAGTGTGGGATTTACTCCCTCTCTGATACAGTGTGAGTGTGGGATTTATTCACTCTCTGATACAGTGTGAGAGAGGGATTTACTCACTCTCAGATACAGTGTGAGAGTGTGGGATTTACTCACTCTCTGATACAGTGTGAGTGTGGGATTTACTTACTCTCTGATACAGTGTGAGAGTGGGATTTACTCACTCTCAGATACAGTGTGAGAGTGTGAGATTTACTCACTCTGATACAGTGTGTGAGTGTGGGATTTACTCACTCTCTGATACAGTGTGCGAGTGTGGGATATAGTCACTCTCTGATACAGTGTGTGAGTGTGGGATTTCCTCACTCTCTGATACAGTGTGTGAGTGTGGTATTTAGTCACTCTCTGATACAGTGTGTGAGTATGGGATTTACCCACTCTCTGATACAGTGTTGAGTGTGGGATTTATTCACTCTCTGATATACTGTGCGAGTATGGGATTTAGTCACTCTCTGATACAGTGTGTGACTGTGGGATTTAGTCACTCTCTGATACAGTGTGTGAGTGTGGGATTTACTCACTCGCTGATACTGTGTCTGAGTGTGGGATTTACTCACTCTGTGATACAGTGTGAGTGTGGGATTTCCTCACTCTCTGATACTGTGTGTGAGTGTGGGATTTACTCACTCTGTGATACAGTGTGTGAGTGTGGGATTTACTCATTCTCTGATACAGTGTGTGAGTGTGGGATTTACTCAGTCTCTGATACAGTGTGAGTGTGGGATTTACTCACTCTCTGATACAGTGTTAGTGTGGGATTTACTCACTCTCTGCTACAGTGTGAGTGTGGGATTTACTCACTCTCTGATACAGTGTGAGAGTGGGATTTACTCACTCTCTGATACAGTGTGAGAGTGTGGGATTTACTCACTCTGATACAGTGTGTGAGTGTGGGATTTACTCACTCTCTGATACAGTGTGCGTTTGTGGGATTTAGTCACTCTCTGATACAGTGTGTGAGTGTGGGATTTGCTCACTCTGATACAGTGTGAGTGTGGGATTTACTCACTCTCTGATACAGTGTGTGTGTGGGATTTACTCACTCTCTGATACAGTGTGTGAGTGTGGGATTTACTCACTCTCTGATACAGTGTGTGAGTATGGGATTTACTCACTCTCTGATACAGTGTGTGAGTGTGGGCTTTACTCACTCTGTGATACAGTGTGAGTGTGGGATTTACTCCCTCTCTGATACAGTGTGAGTGTGGGATTTACTCACTCTCTGATACAGTGTGAGAGTGGGATTTACTCACTCTCAGATACAGTGTGAGAGTGTGGGATTTACTCACTCTCTGATACAGTGTGAGTGTGGGATTTACTTACTCTCTGATACAGTGTGAGAGTGGGATTTACTCACTCTCAGATACAGTGTGAGAGTGTGGGATTTACTCACTCTGATACAGTGTGTGAGTGTGGGATTTACTTACTCTCTGATACAGTGTGCGAGTGTGGGATTTAGTCACTCTCTGATACAGTGTGTGAATGTGGGATTTCCTCACTCTCTGATACAGTGTGTGAGTGTGGTATTTAGTCACTCTCTGATACAGTGTGTGAGTATGGGATTTACTCACTCTCTGATACAGTGTTGAGTGTGGGGTTTATTCACTCTCTGATATACTGTTTGAGTATGGGATTTAGTCACTCTCTGATACAGTGTGTGAGTGTGGGATTTAGTCACTCTGTGATACAGTGTGAGTGTGGGATTTACTCCCTCTCTGATACAGTGTGAGTGTGGGATTTACACACTCTCTGATACAGTGTGAGAGTGGGATTTACTCACTCTCAGATACAGTGTGAGAGTGTGGGATTTACTCACTCTCTGATACAGTGTGAGTGTGGGATTTACTTACTCTCTGATACAGTGTGAGAGTGGGATTTACTCACTCTCAGATACAGTGTGAGAGTGTGAGATTTACTCACTCTGATACAGTGTGTGAGTGTGGGATTTACTCACTCTCTGATACAGTGTGCGAGTGTCGGATTTAGTCACTCTCTGATACAGTGTGGGAGTGTGGGATTTCCTCACTCTCTGATACAGTGTGTGAGTGTGGTATTTAGTCACTCTCTGATACAGTGTGTGAGTATGGGATTTACTCACTCTCTGATACAGTGTTGAGTGTGGGGTTTATTCACTCTCTGACATACTGTTTGAGTATGGGATTAAGTCACTCTCTGATACAGTGTGTGACTGTGGGATTTAGTCACTCTCTGATACAGTGTGTGAGTGTGGGATTTACTCACTCGCTGATACTGTGTCTGAGTGTGGGATTTACTCACTCTGTGATACAGTGTGAGTGTGGGATTTCCTCACTCTCTGATACTGTGTGTGAGTGTGGGATTTACTCACTCTGTGATACAGTGTGTGAGTGTGGGATTTACTCATTCTCTGATACAGTGTGTGAGGGTGGGATTTACTCAGTCTCTGATACAGTGTGAGTGTGGGATTTACTCACTCTCTGATACAGTGTGTGAGTGTGGGATTTACTCACTCTCTGATACAGTGTGTGAGTGTGGGATTTACTCACTCTCTGATACTGTGTGTGAGTGTGGGATTTACTCACTCTGTGATACAGTGTGAGTGTGGGATTTACTCCCTCTCTGATACAGTGTGTGAGTGTGGGATTTACTCACGCTCTGATACAGTGTGACTGTGGGATTTACTCACTCTCTGATACAGTGTGAGAGTGTGGGATTTACTCACTCTCTGATAGTGTGTGGATGTGGGATTTACTCACTCTCTGATACAGTGTGTGGGTGGGATTTACCCACTCTCTGATACAGTGTGTGAGTGTGGGATTTGCTCACTCTCTGATACAGTGTGAGTGTGGGATTTACTGACTCTCTGATACAGTGTGTGAGTGTGGGATTTACTCACTCTCTGATACAGTGTGATTGTGGGATTTACTCACTCTCAGATACAGTGTGAGAGTGTGGGACTTACTCACTCGCTGATACAGTGTGTGAGTATGGGATTAACTCACTCTCTGATACAGTGTGAGTGTCAGATTTACTCACTCTCTGATACAGTGTGAGTGTGGGATTTACTCACTCTCTGATACAGTGTGAGAGTGGGATTTACTCACTCTCTGATACAGTGTGAGAGTGTGGGATTTACTCACTCTGATACAGTGTGTGAGTGTGGGATTTACTCACTCTCTGATACAGTGTGCGAGTGTGAGATTTAGTCACTCTCTGATACAGTGTGTGAGTGTGGGATTTCCTCACTCTCTGATACATTGTGAGAGAGTGGGTTTTACTCACTCTCTGATACAGTGTGTGAGTGTGGGATTTACTCACTCTCTGATACAGTGTGTGACTGTGGGATTTAGTCACTCTCTGATACTGTGTGTGAGTGTGGGATTTACTCACTCTCTGATACAGTGTGTGAGTGTGGGATTTACTCACTCTCTGATACAGTGTGTGAGTATGGGATTTACTCACTCTCTGATACAGTGTGTGAGTGTGGGATTTACTCACTCTCTGATACAGTGTGAGTGTGGGATTTACTCACTCTCTGATACAGTGTGTGAGTGTGGGATTTAGTCACTCTCTGATACAGTGTGTGAGTGTGGGATTTACTCACTCTGTGATACAGTGTGTGAGTGTGGGATTTCCTCACTCTCTGATACAGTGTGTGAGCGTGGGATTTACTCACTCTCTGATACAGTGTGTGAGTGTTGGACATAGTCACTCTCTGATACAGTGTGAGTGTGGGATTTACTCACACTCTGATACAGTGCGTGAGTGTGGGATTTAGTCACTCTCTGATACAGTGTGTGAGTGTGGGATTTACTCACTCTCTGATACTGTGTGTGAGTGTGGGATTTATCACTCTCTGATACAGTGTGAGTGTGGGATTTACTCACTCTCTGATAATGTGTGTGAGTGTGGGATTAACTCACTCTCTGATACAGTGTGAGTGTGGGATTTACTCACTCTCTGATACAGTGTGTGAGTGTGGGATTTACTCACTCTCTGATACTGTGTGTGAATGTGGGATATACTCACTCTCTGATCCTGTGTGTGAGTGTGGGATTTACTCACTCTCTGATACAGTGTGAGTGTGGGATTTACTTACTCTCTGATACAGTATGAGTGTGGGATTTACTCACTCACTGATACAGTGTGTGAGTGTGGGATTTAGTCACTCTCTGATACAGTGTGTGAGTATGGGATTTACTCACTCTCTGATACAGTGTTGAGTGTGGGATTTATTCACTTTATGATATACAGTGTGAGTTTGGGATTTAGTCACTCTCTGATACAGGGTGTGAGTGTGGGATTTAGTCACTCTCTGATACAGTGTGTGAGTGTGGGATTTACTCAGTCTCTGATACAGTGTGAGTGTGGGATTTACTCACTCTCTGATACAGTGTGTGAGTGTGGGATTTACTCACTCTCTGATACAGTGTGTGAGTGTGGGATTTACTCACTCTCTGATACTGTGTGTGAGTGTGGGATTTACTCACTCTGTGCTACAGTGTGAGTGTGGGATTTACTCACTCTCTGATACAGTGTGTGAGTGTGGGATTTCCTCACTCTGTAATACAGTGTGTGAGTGTGGGATTTACTCACTCTCTGATACAGTGTGTGAGTGTGGGATTTACTCCCTCTCTGATACAGTGTGTGAGTGTGGGATTTACTCACTCTCTGATACAGTGTGAGTGTGGGATTTACTCACTCGCTGATACAGTGTGTGAGTATGGGATTTACTCACTCTCTGATACAGTGTTAGTGTGGGATTTACTCACTCTCTGATACAGTGTGTGAGTGTGGGATTTACTCACTCTCTGATACTGTGTGTGAGTGTGGGATTTACTCACTCTCTGATACTGTGTGTGAGTGTGGGATTTACTCACTCTGTAATACAGTGTGTGAGTATGGGATTTACTCACTCTCTGATACAGTGTTAGTGTGGGATTTACTCACTCTCTGATACAGTGTGAGAGTGGGATTTACTCACTCTCAGATACAGTGTGAGAGTGTGGGATTTACTCACTCTCTGATACAGTGTGAGTGTGGGATTTACTTACTCTCTGATACAGTGTGAGAGTGGGATTTACTCACTCTCAGATACAGTGTGAGAGTGTGGGATTTACTCACTCTGATACAGTGTGTGAGTGTGGGATTTACTCACTCTCTGATACAGTGTGCGAGTGTGGGATTTAGTCACTCTCTGATACAGTGTGGGAGTGTGGGATTTCCTTACTCTGTGATACAGTGTGTGAGTGTGGTATTTAGTCACTCTCTGATACAGTGTGTGAGTATGGGATTTACTCACTCTCTGATACAGTGTTGAGTGTGGGGTTTATTCACTCTCTGATATACTGTTTGAGTATGGGATTAAGTCACTCTCTGATACAGTGTGTGACTGTGGGATTTAGTCACTCTCTGATACAGTGTGTGAGTGTGGGATTTACTCACTCGCTGATACTGTGTCTGAGTGTGGGATTTACTCACTCTGTGATACAGTGTGAGTGTGGGATTTCCTCACTCTCTGATACTGTGTGTGAGTGTGGGATTTACTCACTCTGTGATACAGTGTGTGAGTGTGGGATTTACTCATTCTCTGATACAGTGTGTGAGGGTGGGATTTACTCAGTCTCTGATACAGTGTGAGTGTGGGATTTACTCACTCTCTGATACAGTGTGTGAGTGTGGGATTTATTCACTCTCTGATACAGTGTGTGAGTGTGGGATTTACTCACTCTCTGATACTGTGTGTGAGTGTGGGATTTACTCACTCTGTGATACAGTGTGAGTGTGGGATTTACTCCCTCTCTGATACAGTGTGTGAGTGTGGGATTTACTCACGCTCTGATACAGTGTGACTGTGGGATTTACTCACTCTCTGATACAGTGTGAGAGTGTGGGATTTACTCACTCTCTGATAGTGTGTGGGTGTGGGATTTACTCACTCTCTGATACAGTGTGTGGGTGGGATTTACCCACTCTCTGATACAGTGTGTGAGTGTGGGATTTGCTCACTCTCTGATACAGTGTGAGTGTGGGATTTACTGACTCTCTGATACAGTGTGTGAGTGTGGGATTTACTCACTCTCTGATACAGTGTGATTGTGGGATTTACTCACTCTCAGATACAGTGTGAGAGTGTGGGACTTACTCACTCGCTGATACAGTGTGTGAGTATGGGATTAACTCACTCTCTGATACAGTGTGAGTGTCAGATTTACTCACTCTCTGATACAGTGTGAGTGTGGGATTTACTCACTCTCTGATACAGTGTGAGAGTGGGATTTACTCACTCTCTGATACAGTGTGAGAGTGTGGGATTTACTCACTCTGATACAGTGTGTGAGTGTGGGATTTACTCACTCTCTGATACAGTGTGCGAGTGTGGGATTTAGTCACTCTCTGATACAGTGTGTGAGTGTGGGATTTCCTCATTCTCTGATACATTGTGAGAGAGTGGGATTTACTCACTCTCTGATACAGTGTGTGAGTGTGGGATATACTCACTCTCTGATACAGTGTGTGATTGTGGGATTTAGTCACTCTCTGATACTGTGTGTGAGTGTGGGATTTACTCACTCTCTGATACAGTGTGTGAGTGTGGGATTTACTCACTCTCTGATACAGTGTGTGAGTATGGGATTTACTCACTCTCTGATACAGTGTGTGAGTGTGGGATTTACTCACTCTCTGATACAGTGTGAGTGTGGGATTTACTCACTCTCTGATACAGTGTGTGAGTGTGGGATTTAGTCACTCTCTGATACAGTGTGTGAGTGTGGGATTTCCTCACTCTCTGATACAGTGTGTGAGCGTGGGATTTACTCACTCTCTGATACAGTGTGTGAGTGTTGGACATAGTCACTCTCTGATACAGTGTGAGTGTGGGATTTACTCACTCTCTGATACAGTGCGTGAGTGTGGGATTTAGTCACTCTCTGATACAGTGTGTGAGTGTGGGATTTACTCACTCTCTGATACTGTGTGTGAGTGTGGGATTTATCACTCTCTGATACAGTGTGAGTGTGGGATTTACTCACTCTCTGATAATGTGTGTGAGTGTGGGATTAACTCACTCTCTGATACAGTGTGAGTGTGGGATTTACTCACTCTCTGATACAGTGTGTGAGTGTGGGATTTACTCACTCTCTGATACTGTGTGTGAATGTGGGATTTACTCACTCTCTGATCCTGTGTGTGAGTGTGGGATTTACTCACTCTCTGATACAGTGTGAGTGAGGGATTTACTCACTCTCTGATACAGTATGAGTGTGGGATTTACCCACTCACTGATACAGTGTGTGAGTGTGGGATTTAGTCACTCTCTGATACAGTGTGTGAGTATGGGAATTACTCACTCTCTGATACAGTGTTGAGTGTGGGATTTATTCACTTTATGATATACAGTGTGAGTTTGGGATTTAGTCACTCTCTGATACAGGGTGTGAGTGTGGGATTTAGTCACTCTCTGATACAGTGTGTGAGTGTGGGATTTACTCAGTCTCTGATACAGTGTGAGTGTGGGATTTACTCACTCTCTGATACAGTGTGTGAGTGTGGGATTTACTCACTCTCTGATACAGTGTGTGAGTGTGGGATTTACTCACTCTCTGATACTGTGTGTGAGTGTGGGATTTACTCACTCTGTGCTACAGTGTGAGTGTGGGATTTACTCACTCTCTGATACTGTGTGTGAGTGTGGGATTTACTCACTCTGTAATACAGTGTGTGAGTGTGGGATTTACTCACTCTCTGATACAGTGTGTGAGTGTGGGATTTACTCCCTCTCTGATACAGTGTGTGAGTGTGGGATTTACTCACTCTCTGATACAGTGTGAGTGTGGGATTTACTCACTCGCTGATACAGTGTGTGAGTATGGGATTTACTCACTCTCTGATACAGTGTTAGTGTGGGATTTACTCACTCTCTGATACAGTGTGAGTGTGGGATTTACTCACTCTCTGATACAGTGTGAGAGTGGGATTTACTCACTCTCTGATACAGTGTGAGAGTGTGGGATTTACTCACTCTGATACAGTGTGTGAGTGTGGGATTTACTCACTCTCTGATACAGTGTGCGTTTGTGGGATTTAGTCACTCTCTGATAAAGTGTGTGAGTGTGGGATTTGCTCACTCTGATACAGTGTGAGTGTGGGATTTACTCACTCTCTGATACAGTGTGTGTGTGGGATTTACTCACTCTCAGATACCGTGTGTGAGTGTGGGATTTACTCACTCTATGATACAGTGTGTGAGTGTGGGATTTACTCACTCTCTGATACAATGTGTGAGAGTGGGATTTACTCACTCTCTGATACAGTGTGTGAGTGTGGGATTTACTCACTCTCTGATACAGTGTGTGAGTGTGGGATTTACTCACTCTCTGATACTGTGTGTGAGTGTGGGATTTACTCACTCTCTGATACAGTGTGAGTGTGGGATTTACTTACTCTCTGATACAGTGTGAGAGTGGGATTTACTCACTCTCAGATACAGTGTGAGAGTGTGGGATTTACTCACTCTGATACAGTGTGTGAGTGTGGGATTTACTCACTCTCTGATACAGTGTGCGAGTGTGGGATTTAGTCACTCTCTGATACAGTGTGGGAGTGTGGGATTTCCTCACTCTGTGATACAGTGTGTGAGTGTGGTATTTAGTCACTCTCTGAAACAGTGTGTGAGTATGGGATTTACTCACTCTCTGATACAGTGTTGAGTGTGGGGTTTATTCACTCTCTGATATACTGTTTGAGTATGGGATTAAGTCACTCTCTGATACAGTGTGTGACTGTGGGATTTAGTCACTCTCTGATACAGTGTGTGAGTGTGGGATTTACTCACTCGCTGATACTGTGTCTGAGTGTGGGATTTACTCACTCTGTGATACAGTGTGAGTGTGGGATTTCCTCACTCTCTGATACTGTGTGTGAGTGTGGGATTTACTCACTCTGTGATACAGTGTGTGAGTGTGGGATTTACTCATTCTCTGATACAGTGTGTGAGGGTGGGATTTACTCAGTCTCTGATACAGTGTGAGTGTGGGATTTACTCACTCTCTGATACAGTGTGTGAGTGTGGGATTTACTCACTCTCTGATACAGTGTGTGAGTGTGGGATTTACTCACTCTCTGATACTGTGTGTGAGTGTGGGATTTACTCACTCTGTGATACAGTGTGAGTGTGGGATTTACTCCCTCTCTGATACAGTGTGTGAGTGTGGGATTTACTCACGCTCTGATACAGTGTGACTGTGGGATTTACTCACTCTCTGATACAGTGTGAGAGTGTGGGATTTACTCACTCTCTGATAGTGTGTGGGTGTGGGATTTACTCACTCTCTGATACAGTGTGTGGGTGGGATTTACCCACTCTCTGATACAGTGTGTGAGTGTGGGATTTGCTCACTCTCTGATACAGTGTGAGTGTGGGATTTTCTGACTCTCTGATACAGTGTGTGTGTGTGGGATTTACTCACTCTCTGATACAGTGTGATTGTGGGATTTACTCACTCTCAGATACAGTGTGAGAGTGTGGGACTTACTCACTCGCTGATACAGTGTGTGAGTATGGGATTAACTCACTCTCTGATACAGTGTGAGTGTCAGATTTACTCACTCTCTGATACAGTGTGAGTGTGGGATTTACTCACTCTCTGATACAGTGTGAGAGTGGGATTTACTCACTCTCTGATACAGTGTGAGAGTGTGGGATTTACTCACTCTGATACAGTGTGTGAGTGTGGGATTTAGTCACTCTCTGATATAGTGTGCGAGTGTGGGATTTAGTCACTCTCTGATACAGTGTGTGAGTGTGGGATTTCCTCACTCTCTGATACATTGTGAGAGAGTGGGATTTACTCACTCTCTGATACAGTGTGTGAGTGTGGGATATACTCACTCTCTGATACAGTGTGTGATTGTGGGATTTAGTCACTCTCTGATACTGTGTGTGAGTGTGGGATTTACTCACTCTCTGATACAGTGTGTGAGTGTGGGATTTACTCACTCTCTGATACAGTGTGTGAGTATGGGATTTACTCACTCTCTGATACAGTGTGTGAGTGTGGGATTTACTCACTCTCTGATACAGTGTGAGTGTGGGATTTACTCACTCTCTGATACAGTGTGTGAGTGTGGGATTTAGTCACTCTCTGATACATTGTGTGAGTGTGGGATTTACTCACTCTGTGATACAGTGTGTGAGTGTGGGATTTCCTCACTCTCTGATACAGTGTGTGAGCGTGGGATTTACTCACTCTCTGATACAGTGTGTGAGTGTTGGACATAGTCATTCTCTGATACAGTGTGAGTGTGGGATTTACTCACTCTCTGATACAGTGCGTGAGTGTGGGATTTAGTCACTCTCTGATACAGTGTGTGAGTGTGGGATTTACTCACTCTCTGATACTGTGTGTGAGTGTGGGATTTATCACTCTCTGATACAGTGTGAGTGTGGGATTTACTCACTCTCTGATAATGTGTGTGAGTGTGGGATTAACTCACTCTCTGATACAGTGTGAGTGTGGGATTTACTCACTCTCTGATACAGTGTGTGAGTGTGGGATTTACTCACTCTCTGATACTGTGTGTGAATGTGGGATTTACTCACTCTCTGATCCTGTGTGTGAGTGTGGGATTTACTCACTCTCTGATACAGTGTGAGTGTGGGATTTACTCACTCTCTGATACAGTATGAGTGTGGGATTTACTCACTCACTGATACAGTGTGTGAGTGTGGGATTTATTCACTCTCTGATACAGTGTGTGAGTATGGGATTTACTCACTCTCTGATACAGTGTTGAGTGTGGGATTTATTCACTTTATGATATACAGTGTGAGTTTGGGATTTAGTCACTCTCTGATACAGGGTGTGAGTGTGGGATTTAGTCACTCTCTGATACAGTGTGTGAGTGTGGGATTTACTCAGTCTCTGATACAGTGTGAGTGTGGGATTTACTCACTCTCTGATACAGTGTGTGAGTGTGGGATTTACTCACTCTCTGATACAGTGTGTGAGTGTGGGATTTACTCACTCTCTGATACTGTGTGTGAGTGTGGGATTTACTCACTCTGTGCTACAGTGTGAGTGTGGGATTTACTCACTCTCTGATACTGTGTGTGAGTGTGGGATTTACTCACTCTGTAATACAGTGTGTGAGTGTGGGATTTACTCACTCTCTGATACAGTGTGTGAGTGTGGGATTTACTCCCTCTCTGATACAGTGTGTGAGTGTGGGATTTACTCACTCTCTGATACAGTGTGAGTGTGGGATTTACTCACTCGCTGATACAGTGTGTGAGTATGGGATTTACTCACTCTCTGATACAGTGTTAGTGTGGGATTTACTCACTCTCTGATACAGTGTGAGTGTGGGATTTACTCACTCTCTGATACAGTGTGAGAGTGGGATTTACTCACTCTCTGATACAGTGTGAGAGTGTGGGATTTACTCACTCTGATACAGTGTGTGAGTGTGGGATTTACTCACTCTCTGATACAGTGTGCGTTTGTGGGATTTAGTCACTCTCTGATAAAGTGTGTGAGTGTGGGATTTGCTCACTCTGATACAGTGTGAGTGTGGGATTTACTCACTCTCTGATACAGTGTGTGTGTGGGATTTACTCACTCTCAGATACCGTGTGTGAGTGTGGGATTTACTCACTCTCTGATACAGTGTGTGAGTGTGGGATTTACTCACTCTCTGATACAATGTGTGAGTGTGGGATTTACTCACTCTATGATACAGTGTGTGAGTGTGGGATTTACTCACTCTCTGATACAATGTGTGAGAGTGGGATTTACTCACTCTCTGATACAGTGTGTGAGTGTGGGATTTACTCACTCTCTGATACAGTGTGTGAGTGTGGGATTTACTCACTCTCTGATACTGTGTGTGAGTGTGGTATTTACTCACTCTGTGATACAGTGTGAGTGTGGGATTTACTCCCTCTCTGATACAGTGAGAGTGTGGGATTTACTCACTCTCTGATACAGTGTGAGAGTGGGATTTACTCACTCTCAGATACAGTGTGAGAGTGTGGGATTTACTCACTCTCTGATACAGTGTGAGTGTGGGATTTACTCACTCTCTGATACAGTGTGAGAGTGGGATTTACTCACTCTCAGATACAGTGTGAGAGTGTGGGATTTACTCACTCTGATACTGTGTGTGAGTGTGGGATTTACTCACTCTCTGATACAGTGTGCGAGTGTGGGATTTAGTCACTCTCTGATACAGTGTGTGAGTGTGGGATTTCCTCACTCTCTGATACATTGTGAGAGAGTGGGATTTACTCACTCTCTGATACAGTGTGTGAGTGTGGGATTTACTCACTCTCTGATACAGTGTGTGATTGTGGGATTTCGTCACTCTCTGATACAGTGTGTGAGTGTGGGATTTACTCACTCTCTGATACAGTGTGTGAGTGTGGGATTTACTCACTCTCTGATACAGTGTGTGAGTATGGGATTTACTCACTCTCTGATACAGTGTGTGAGTGTGGGATTTACTCACTCTCTGATACAGTGTGAGTGTGGGATTTACTCACTCTCTGATACAGTGTTTGAGTGTGGGATTTAGTCACTCTCTGATACAGTGTGTGAGTGTGGGATTTAGTCACTCTCTGATACAGTGTTGAGTGTGGGATTTAGTCACTCACTGATACAGTGTGTGAGTATGGGATTTAGTCACTCTCTGATACAGTGTGTGACTGTGGGATTTAGTCACTCTCTGATACGGTGTGGGATTTACTCACTCTCTGATACAGTGTGTGAGTGTGCGATTTAGTCACTCTCTGATACAGTGTTGAGTGTGGGATTTAGTCACTCTCTGATACAGTATGTGAGTATGGGATTTAGTCACTCTCTGATACAGTGTGTGAGTGTGGGATTTACTCACTCTCTGATACAGTGTGTGAGTGTGGGATTTACTCACTCTCTGATACAGTGTGTGTGTGGGATTCACTCACTCTCTGATACAGTGTGATTGTGGGATTTACTCACTCTCAGACACAGTGTGTGAGTGTGGGATTTACTCACTCTCTGATACAGTGTGAGTGTGGGATTTACTCACTCTCTGATACAGTATGAGTGTGGGATTTACTCACTCTCTGATACAGTGTGTGACTGTGGGATTTAGTCACTCTCTGATACAGTGTGTGAGTGTGGGATTTACTCACTCTCTGATACAGTGTGTGAGTGTGGGATTTACTCACTCTCTGATACAGGGTGTGAGTGTGGGATTTAGTCACTCTCTGATACAGTGTGTGAGTGTGGGATTTACTCAGTCTCTGATACAGTGTGAGTGTGGGATTTACTCACTCTCTGATACAGTGTGTGAGTGTGGGATTTATTCACTCTCTGATACAGTGTGTGAGTGTGGGATTTAATCACTCTCTGATACTGTGTGTGAGTGTGGGATTTACTCACTCTGTGCAACAGTGTGAGTGTGGGATTTACTCACTCTCTGATACTGTGTGTGAGTGTGGGATTTACTGACTCTGTAATAAAGTGTGTGAGTGTGGGATTTACTCACTCTCTGATACAGTGTGTGAGTGTGGGATTGACTCACTCTCTGATACAATGTGTAGGTGTGGGATTTAGTCACTCTCTGATACAGTGTGTGAGTGTGGGATTTACTCAGTCTCTGATACAGTGTGAGAGTGGGATTTACTTACTCTCTGATACAGTGTGTGAGTGTGGGATTTACTCACTCTCTGATACAGTGTGTGAGTGTGGGATTTACTCACTCTCTGATACTGTGTGTGAGTGTGGGATTTACTCACTCTGTGATACAGTGTGAGTGTGGGATTTACTCCCTCTCTGATACAGTGTGTGAGTGTGGGATTTACTCACTCTCTGATACAGTGTGAGTGTGGGATTTACTCACTCTCTGATACTGTGTGTGACTGTGGGATTTACTCACTCTCTGATACAGTGTGAGAGCGTGTGATTTACTCACTCTCTGATACAGTGTGATTGTGGGATTTACTTACTCTTAGATACAGTGTGAGAGTGTGGGACTTACTCACTCGCTGATACAGTGTGTGAGTATGGGATTTACTCACTCTCTGATACAGTGTTAGTGTGGGATTTACTCACTCTCTGATACAGTGTGAGAGTGTGGGATTTACTCACTCTGATACAGTGTGTGAGTGTGGGATTTACTCACTCTCTGATACAGTGTGCGTTTGTGGGATTTAGTCACTCTCTGATACAGTGTGTGAGTGTGGGATTTGCTCACTCTGATACAGTGTGAGTGTGGGATTTATTCACTCTCTGATACAGTGTGTGTGTGGGATTTACTCACTCTCAGATACCGTGTGTGAGTGTGGGATTTACTCACTCTCTGATACAGTGTGTGAGTGTGGGATTTACTCACTCTCTGATACAATGTGTGAGTGTGGGATTTAGTCACTCTCTGATACAGTGTGTGAGTGTGGGATTTACTCAGTCTCTGATACAGTGTGAGAGTGGGATTTACTCACTCTCTGATACAGTGTGTGAGTGTGGGATTTACTCACTCTCTGATACAGTGTGTGAGTGTGGGATTTACTCACTCTCTGATACTGTGTGTGAGTGTGGGATTTACTCACTCTGTGATACAGTGTGAGTGTGGGATTTACTCCCTCTCTGATACAGTGTGAGTGTGGGATTTACTCACTCTCTGATACAGTGTGAGAGTCGGATTTACTTACTCTCAGATACAGTGTGAGAGTGTGGGATTTACTCACTCTCTGATACAGTGTGAGTGTGGGATTTACTCACTCTCTGATACAGTGTGAGAGTGGGATTTACTCACTCTCAGATACAGTGTGAGAGTGTGGGATTTACTCACTCTGATACAGTGTGTGAGTGTGGGATTTACTCACTCTCTGATATAGTGTGCGAGTGTGGGATTTAGTCACTCTCTGATACAGTTTGTGAGTGTGGGATTTCCTCACTCTCTGATACATTGTAAGAGAGTGGGATTTACTCACTCTCTGATACAGTGTGTGAGTGTGGGATTTACTCACTCTCTGATACAGTGTGTGATTGTGGGATTTAGTCACTCTCTGATACAGTGTGTGAGTGTGGGATTTACTCACTCTCTGATACAGTGTGTGAGTGTGGGATTTATTCACTCTCTGATACAGTGTGTGAGTATGGGATTTACTCACTCTCTGATACAGTGTGTGAGTGTGGGATTTACTCACTCTCTGATACAGTGTGAGTGTGGGATTTACTCACTCTCTGATACAGTGTGTGAGTGTGGGATTTACTCACTCTCTGATACAGTGTGAGAGTGGGATTTACTCACTCTCTGATACAGTGTGAGAGTGTGGGATTTACTCACTCTGATACAGTGTGTGAGTGTGGGATTTACTCACTCTCTGATACACTGTGCGTTTGTGGGATTTAGTCACTCTCTGATACAGTGTGTGAGTGTGGGATTTGCTCACTCTGATACAGTGTGAGTGTGGGATTTACTCACTCTCTGATACAGTGTGTGTGTGGGATTTACTCACTCTCAGATACCGTGTGTGAGTGTGGGATTTACTCACTCTCTGATACAGTGTGTGAGTGTGGGAATTACTCACTCTCTGATACAATGTGTGAGTGTAGGATTTAGTCACTCTCTGATACAGTGTGTGAGTGTGGGATTTACTCACTCTCTGATACAGTGTGTGAGTATGGGATTTACTCACTCTCTGATACAGTGTGTGAGTGTGGGATTTACTCACTCTCTGATACAGTGTGAGTGTGGGATTTACTCACTCTCTGATACAGTGTTTGAGTGTGGGATTTAGTCACTCTCTGATACAGTGTGTGAGTGTGGGATTTAGTCACTCTCTGATACAGTGTTGAGTGTGGGATTTAGTCACTCACTGATACAGTGTGTGAGTATGGGATTTAGTCACTCTCTGATACAGTGTGTGACTGTGGGATTTAGTCACTCTCTGATACGGTGTGGGATTCACTCACTCTCTGATACAGTGTGAGTGTGGGATTTACTCACTCTCTGATACAGTGTGTGAGTGTGCGATTTAGTCACTCTCTGATACAGTGTTGAGTGTGGGATTTAGTCACTCTCTGATACAGTATGTGAGTATGGGATTTAGTCACTCTCTGATACAGTGTGTGAGTGTGGGATTTACTCACTCTCTGATACAGTGTGTGAGTGTGGGATTTACTCACTCTCTGATACAGTGTGTGTGTGGGATTCACTCACTCTCTGATACAGTGTGATTGTGGGATTTACTCACTCTCAGACACAGTGTGTGAGTGTGGGATTTACTCACTCTCTGATACAGTGTGAGTGTGGGATTTACTCACTCTCTGATACAGTATGAGTGTGGGATTTACTCACTCTCTGATACAGTGTGTGACTGTGGGATTTAGTCACTCTCTGATACAGTGTGTGAGTGTGGGATTTACTCACTCTCTGATACAGTGTGTGAGTGTGGGATTTACTCACTCTCTGATACAGGGTGTGAGTGTGGGATTTAGTCACTCTCTGATACAGTGTGTGAGTGTGGGATTTACTCAGTCTGATACAGTGTGAGTGTGGGATTTACTCACTCTCTGATACAGTGTGTGAGTGTGGGATTTACTCACTCTCTGATACAGTGTGTGAGTGTGGGATTTACTCACTCTCTGATACTGTGTGTGAGTGTGGGATTTACTCACTCTGTGCAACAGTGTGAGTGTGGGATTTACTCACTCTCTGATACTGTGTGTGAGTGTGGGATTTACTGACTCTGTAATAAAGTGTGTGAGTGTGGGATTTACTCACTCTCTGATACAGTGTGTGAGTGTGGGATTGACTCACTCTCTGATACAATGTGTAGGTGTGGGATTTAGTCACTCTCTGATACAGTGTGTGAGTGTGGGATTTACTCAGTCTCTGATACAGTGTGAGAGTGGGATTTACTTACTCTCTGATACAGTGTGTGAGTGTGGGATTTACTCACTCTCTGATACAGTGTGTGAGTGTGGGATTTACTCACTCTCTGATACTGTGTGTGAGTGTGGGATTTACTCACTCTGTGATACAGTGTGAGTGTGGGATTTACTCCCTCTCTGATACAGTGTGTGAGTGTGGGATTTACTCACTCTCTGATACAGTGTGAGTGTGGGATTTACTCACTCTCTGATACTGTGTGTGACTGTGGGATTTACTCACTCTCTGATACAGTGTGAGAGCGTGTGATTTACTCACTCTCTGATACAGTGTGATTGTGGGATTTACTCACTCTCAGATACAGTGTGAGAGTGTGGGACTTACTCACTCGCTGATACAGTGTGTGAGTATGGGATTTACTCACTCTCTGATACAGTGTTAGTGTGGGATTTACTCACTCTCTGATACAGTGTGAGTGTGGGATTTACTCACTCTCTGATACAGCGTGAGCGTGGGATTTACTCACTCTCTGATACAGTGTGAGAGTGTGGGATTTACTCACTCTGATACAGTGTGTGAGTGTGGGATTTACTCACTCTCTGATACAGTGTGCGTTTGTGGGATTTAGTCACTCTCTGATACAGTGTGTGAGTGTGGGATTTGCTCACTCTGATACAGTGTGAGTGTGGGATTTATTCACTCTCTGATACAGTGTGTGTGTGGGATTTACTCACTCTCAGATACCGTGTGTGAGTGTGGGATTTACTCACTCTCTGATACAGTGTGTGAGTGTGGGATTTACTCACTCTCTGATACAATGTGTGAGTGTGGGATTTAGTCACTCTCTGATACAGTGTGTGAGTGTGGGATTTACTCAGTCTCTGATACAGTGTGAGAGTGGGATTTACTCACTCTCTGATACAGTGTGTGAGTGTGGGATTTACTCACTCTCTGATACAGTGTGTGCGTGTGGGATTTACTCACTCTCTGATACTGTGTGTGAGTGTGGGATTTAGTCACTCTCTGATACAGTATGTGAGTATGGGATTTAGTCACTCTCTGATACAGTATGTGAGTATGGGATTTAGTCACTCTCTGATACAGTGTGTGAGTGTGGGATTTACTCACTCTCTGATACAGTGTGTGAGTGTGGGATTTACTCACTCTCTGATACAGTGTGTGTGTGGGATTCACTCACTCTCTGATACAGTGTGATTGTGGGATTTACTCACTCTCAGACACAGTGTGTGAGTGTGGGATTTACTCACTCTCTGATACAGTGTGAGTGTGGGATTTACTCACTCTCTGATACAGTATGAGTGTGGGATTTACTCACTCTCTGATACAGTGTGTGACTGTGGGATTTAGTCACTCTCTGATACAGTGTGTGAGTGTGGGATTTACTCACTCTCTGATACAGTGTGTGAGTGTGGGATTTACTCACTCTCTGATACAGGGTGTGAGTGTGGGATTTAGTCACTCTCTGATACAGTGTGTGAGTGTGGGATTTACTCAGTCTCTGATACAGTGTGAGTGTGGGATTTACTCACTCTCTGATACAGTGTGTGAGTGTGGGATTTACTCACTCTCTGATACAGTGTGTGAGTGTGGGATTTACTCACTCTCTGATACTGTGTGTGAGTGTGGGATTTACTCACTCTGTGCAACAGTGTGAGTGTGGGATTTACTCACTCTCTGATACTGTGTGTGAGTGTGGGATTTACTGACTCTGTAATAAAGTGTGTGAGTGTGGGATTTACTCACTCTCTGATACAGTGTGTGAGTGTGGGATTGACTCACTCTCTGATACAATGTGTAGGTGTGGGATTTAGTCACTCTCTGATACAGTGTGTGAGTGTGGGATTTACTCAGTCTCTGATACAGTGTGAGAGTGGGATTTACTTACTCTCTGATACAGTGTGTGAGTGTGGGATTTACTCACTCTCTGATACAGTGTGTGAGTGTGGGATTTACTCACTCTCTGATACTGTGTGTGAGTGTGGGATTTACTCACTCTGTGATACAGTGTGAGTGTGGGATTTACTCCCTCTCTGATACAGTGTGTGAGTGTGGGATTTACTCACTCTCTGATACAGTGTGAGTGTGGGATTTACTCACTCTCTGATACTGTGTGTGACTGTGGGATTTACTCACTCTCTGATACAGTGTGAGAGCGTGTGATTTACTCACTCTCTGATACAGTGTGATTGTGGGATTTACTCACTCTCAGATACAGTGTGAGAGTGTGGGACTTACTCACTCGCTGATACAGTGTGTGAGTATGGGATTTACTCACTCTCTGATACAGTGTTAGTGTGGGATTTACTCACTCTCTGATACAGTGTGAGTGTGGGATTTACTCACTCTCTGATACAGCGTGAGCGTGGGATTTACTCACTCTCTGATACAGTGTGAGAGTGTGGGATTTACTCACTCTGATACAGTGTGTGAGTGTGGGATTTACTCACTCTCTGATACAGTGTGCGTTTGTGGGATTTAGTCACTCTCTGATACAGTGTGTGAGTGTGGGATTTGCTCACTCTGATACAGTGTGAGTGTGGGATTTATTCACTCTCTGATACAGTGTGTGTGTGGGATTTACTCACTCTCAGATACCGTGTGTGAGTGTGGGATTTACTCACTCTCTGATACAGTGTGTGAGTGTGGGATTTACTCACTCTCTGATACAATGTGTGAGTGTGGGATTTAGTCACTCTCTGATACAGTGTGTGAGTGTGGGATTTACTCAGTCTCTGATACAGTGTGAGAGTGGGATTTACTCACTCTCTGATACAGTGTGTGAGTGTGGGATTTACTCACTCTCTGATACAGTGTGTGCGTGTGGGATTTACTCACTCTCTGATACTGTGTGTGAGTGTGGGATTTACTCACTCTGTGATACAGTGTGAGTGTGGGATTTACTCCCTCTCTGATACAGTGTGAGTGTGGGATTTACTCACTCTCTGATACAGTGTGAGAGTCGGATTTACTCACTCTCAGATACAGTGTGAGAGTGTGGGATTTACTCACTCTCTGATACAGTGTGAGTGTGGGATTTACTCACTCTCTGATACAGTGTGAGAGTGGGATTTACTCACTCTCAGATACAGTGTGAGAGTGTGGGATTTACTCACTCTGATACAGTGTGTGAGTGTGGGATTTACTCACTCTCTGATATAGTGTGCGAGTGTGGGATTTAGTCACTCTCTGATACAGTTTGTGAGTGTGGGATTTCCTCACTCTCTGATACATTGTGAGAGAGTGGGATTTACTCACTCTCTGATACAGTGTGTGAGTGTGGGATTTACTCACTCTCTGATACAGTGTGTGATTGTGGGATTTAGTCACTCTCTGATACAGTGTGTGAGTGTGGGATTTACTCACTCTCTGATACAGTGTGTGAGTGTGGGATTTACTCACTCTCTGATACAGTGTGTGAGTATGGGATTTACTCACTCTCTGATACAGTGTGTGAGTGTGGGATTTACTCACTCTCTGATACAGTGTGAGTGTGGGATTTACTCACTCTCTGATACAGTGTGTGAGTGTGGGATTTACTCACTCTCTGATACAGTGTGAGAGTGGGATTTACTCACTCTCTGATACAGTGTGAGAGTGTGGGATTTACTCACTCTGATACAGTGTGTGAGTGTGGGATTTACTCACTCTCTGATACACTGTGCGTTTGTGGGATTTAGTCACTCTCTGATACAGTGTGTGAGTGTGGGATTTGCTCACTCTGATACAGTGTGAGTGTGGGATTTACTCACTCTCTGATACAGTGTGTGTGTGGGATTTACTCACTCTCGGATACCGTGTGTGAGTGTGGGATTTACTCACTCTCTGATACAGTGTGTGAGTGTGGGATTTACTCACTCTCTGATACAATGTGTGAGTGTAGGATTTAGTCACTCTCTGATACAGTGTGTGAGTGTGGGATTTACTCAGTCTCTGATACAGTGTGAGAGTGGGATTTACTCACTCTCTGATACAGTGTGTGAGTGTGGGATTTACTCACTCTCTGATACAGTGTGTGAGTGTGGGATTTACTCACTCTCTGATACTGTGTGTGAGTGTGGGATTTACTCACTCTGTGATACAGTGTGAGTGTGGGATTTACTCCCTCTCTGATACAGTGTGAGTGTGGGATTTACTCACTCTCTGATACAGTGTGACAGTGGGATTTACTCACTCTCAGATACAGTGTGAGAGTGTGGGATTTACTCACTCTCTGATACAGTGTGAGTGTGGGATTTACTCACTCTCTGATACAGTGTGAGAGTGGGATTTACTCACTCTCAGATACAGTGTGAGAGTGTGGGATTTACTCACTCTGATACAGTGTGTGAGTGTGGGATTTACTCACTCTCTGATACAGTGTGCGAGTGTGGGATTTAGTCACTCTCTGATACAGTGTGTGAGTGTGGGAATTCCTCACTCTCTGATACATTGTGAGAGAGTGGGATTTGCTCACTCTCTGATACAATGTGAGAGTGTGGGATTTACTCACTCTCTGATACAGTGTGTGAGTATGGGATTTACTCACTCTCTGATACAGTGTGTGAGTGTGGGATTTACTCACTCTCTGATACAGTGTGAGTGTGGGATTTACTCACTCTCTGATACAGTGTGTGAGTGTGGGATTTAGTAACTCTCTGATACAGTGTGTGAGTGTGGGATTTAGTCACTCTCTGATACAGTGTTGAGTGTGGGATTTAGTCACTCACTGATACAGTGTGTGCGTATGGGATTTAGTCACTCTCTGATACAGTGTGTGACTGTGGGATTTAGTCACTCTCTGATACAGTGTGTGAGTGTGGGATTTACTCACTCTCTGATACAGTGTGTGAGTGTGGGATTTACTCACTCTCTGATACAGGGTGTGAGTGTGGGATTTAGTCACTCTCTGATACAGTGTGTGAGTGTGGGATTTACTCAGTCTCTGATACAGTGTGAATGTGGGATTTACTCACTCTCTGATACAGTGTGTGAGTGTGGGATTTACTCACTCTCTGATACAGTGTGTGAGTGTGGGATTTACTCACTCTCTGATACTGTGTGTGAGTGTGGGATTTACTCACTCTGTGCTACAGTGTGAGTGTGGGATTTACTCACTCTCTGATACTGTGTGTGAGTGTGGGATTTACTCACTCTGTAATAAAGTGTGTGAGTGTGGGATTTACTCACTCTCTGATACAGTGTGTGAGTGTGGGATTTACTCACTCTCTGATACAATGTGTGAGTGTGGGATTTAGTCACTCTCTGATACAGTGTGTGAGTGTGGGATTTACTCAGCCTCTGATACAGTGTGAGAGTGGGATTTACTTACTCTCTGATACAGTGTGTGAGTGTGGGATTTACTCACTCTCTGATACAGTGTGTGAGTGTGGGATTTACTCACTCTCTGATACTGTGTGTGAGTGTGGGATTTACTCACTCTGTGATACAGTGTGAGTGTGGGATTTACTCCCTCTCTGATACAGTGTGTGAGTGTGGGATTTACTCATTCTCTGATACAGTGTGAGTGTGGGATTTACTCACTCTCTGATACTGTGTGTGAGTGTGGGATTTACTCACTCTCTGATACAGTGTGAGAGCGTGTGATTTACTCACTCTCTGATACAGTGTGATTGTGGGATTTACTCACTCTCAGATACAGTGTGAGAGTGTGGGACTTACTCACTCGCTGATACAGTGTGTGAGTATGGGATTTACTCACTCTCTGATACAGTGTTAGTGTGGGATTTACTCACTCTCTGATACAGTGTGAGTGTGGGATTTACTCACTCTCTGATACAGTGTGAGAGTGGGATTTACTCACTCTCTGATACAGTGTGAGAGTGTGGGATTTACTCACTCTGATACAGTGTGTGAGTGTGGGATTTACTCACTCTCTGATACAGTGTGCGTTTGTGGGATTTAGTCACTCTCTGATACAGTGTGTGAGTGTGGGATTTGCTCACTCTGATACAGTGTGAGTGTGGGATTTACTCACTCTCTGATACAGTGTGTGTGTGGGATTTACTCACTCTCAGATACCGTGTGTGAGTGTGGGTTTTACTCACTCTCTGATACAGTGTGTGAGTGTGGGATTTACTCACTCTCTGATACAATGTGTGAGTGTGGGATTTAGTCACTCTCTGATACAGTGTGTGAGTGTGGGATTTACTCAGTCTCTGATACAGTGTGAGAGTGGGATTTACTCACTCTCTGATACAGTGTGTGTGTGGGATTTACTCACTCTCAGATACCGTGTGTGAGTGTGGGATTTACTCACTCTCTGATACAGTGTGTGAGTGTGGGATTTACTCACTCTCTGATACAATGTGTGAGTGTGGGATTTAGTCACTCTCTGATACAGTGTGTGAGTGTGGGATTTACTCAGTCTCTGATACAGTGTGAGAGTGGGATTTACTCACTCTCTGATACAGTGTGTGAGTGTGGGATTCACTCACTCTCTGATACTGTGTGTGAGTGTGGGATTTACTCACTCTGTGATACAGTGTGAGTGTGGGATTTACTCCCTCTCTGATACAGTGTGAGTGTGGGATTTACTCACTCTCTGATACAGTGTGAGAGTGGGATTTACTCACTCTCAGATACAGTGTGAGAGTGTGGGATTTACTCACTCTCTCATACAGTGTGAGTGTGGGATTTACTCACTCTCTGATACAGTGTGAGAGTGGGATTTACTCACTCTCAGATACAGTGTGAGAGTGTGGGATTTACTCACTCTGATACAGTGTGTGAGTGTGGGATTTACTCACTCTCTGATACAGTGTGCGAGTGTGGGATTTAGTCACTCTCTGATACAGTGTGTGAGTGTGGGATTTCCTCACTCTCTGATACATTGTGAGAGAGTGGGATTTACTCACTCTCTGATACAGTGTGTGAGTGTGGGATTTACTCACTCTCTGATACAGTGTGTGATTGTGGGATTTAGTCACTCTCTGATACAGTGTGTGAGTGTGGGATTTACTCATTCTCTGATACAGTGTGTGAGTGTGGGATTTACTCACTCTCTGATACAGTGTGTGAGTATGGGATTTACTCACTCTCTGATACAGTGTGTGAGTGTGGGATTTACTCACTCTCTGATACAGTGTGAGTGTGGGATTTACTCACTCTCTGATACAGTGTGTGAGTGTGGGATTTACTCACTCTCTGATACAGTGTGAGAGTGGGATTTACTCACTCTCTGATACAGTGTGAGAGTGTGGGATTTACTCACTCTGATACAGTGTGTGAGTGTGGGATTTACTCACTCTCTGATACAGTGTGCGTTTGTGGGATTTAGTCACTCTCTGATACAGTGTGTGAGTGTGGGATTTGCTCACTCTGATACAGTGTGAGTGTGGGATTTACTCACTCTCTGATACAGTGTGTGTGTGGGATTTACTCACTCTCAGATACCGTGTGTGAGTGTGGGATTTACTCACTCTCTGATACAGTGTGTGAGTGTGGGATTTACTCACTCTCTGATACAATGTGTGAGTGTAGGATTTAGTCACTCTCTGATACAGTGTGTGAGTGTGGGATTTACTCAGTCTCTGATACAGTGTGAGAGTGGGATTTACTCACTCTCTGATACAGTGTGTGAGTGTGGGATCTACTCACTCTCTGATACAGTGTGTGAGTGTGGGATTTACTCACTCTCTGATACTGTGTGTGAGTGTGGGATTTACTCACTCTGTGATACAGTGTGAGTGTGGGATTTACTCCCTCTCTGATACAGTGTGAGTGTGGGATTTACTCACTCTCTGATACAGTGTGAGAGTGGGATTTACTCACTCTCAGATACAGTGTGAGAGTGTGGGATTTACTCACTCTCTGATACAGTGTGAGTGTGGGATTTACTCACTCTCTGATACAGTGTGAGAGTGGGATTTACTCACTCTCAGATACAGTGTGAGAGTGTGGGATTTACTCACTCTGATACAGTGTGTGAGTGTGGGATTTACTCACTCTCTGATACAGTGTGCGAGTGTGGGATTTAGTCACTCTCTGATACAGTGTGTGAGTGTGGGATTTCCTCACTCTCTGATACATTGTGAGAGAGTGGGATTTACTCACTCTCTGATACAATGTGAGAGTGTGGGATTTACTCACACTCTGATACAGTGTGTGAGTATGGGATTTACTCACTCTCTGATACAGTGTGTGAGTGTGGGATTTACTCACTCTCTGATACAGTGTGAGTGTGGGATTTACTCACTCTCTGATACAGTGTGTGAGTGTGGGATTTAGTCACTCTCTGATACAGTGTGTGAGTGTGGGATTTCGTCACTCTCTGATACAGTGTTGAATGTGGGATTTAGTCACTCACTGATACAGTGTGTGAGTATGGGATTTAGTCACTCTCTGATACAGTGTGTGACTGTGGGATTTAGTCACTCTCTGATACGGTGTGTGTGTGGGATTCACTCACTCTCTGATACAGTGTGAGTGTGGGATTTACTCACTCTCTGATACAGTGTGTGAGTGTGCGATTTAGTCACTCTCTGATACAGTGTTGAGTGTGGGATTTAGTCACTCTCTGATACAGTATGTGAGTATGGGATTTAGTCACTCTCTGATACAGTGTGTGACTTTGGGATTTAGTCACTCTCTGATACAGTGTGTGTGTGGGATTCACTCACTCTCTGATACAGTGTGATTGTGGGATTTACTCACTCTCAGATACAGTGTGTGAGTGTGGGACTTACTCACACTCTGATACAGTGTGTGAGTATGGGATTTACTCACTCTCTGATACAGTGTGTGTGTGTGGGATTTACTCACTCTCTGATACAGTGCGTGACTGTGGGATTTACTCATTCTCTGATACAGTGTGTGTGTGGGATTTACTCATTCTCAGATACAGTGTGTGAGTGTGGAATTTACTCACTCTCTGATACAGTGTGTGTATGTCTGGTCTACTCATTCTCTGATACAGTGTCTGTGTGGGATTTACTCACTGTCTGATACAGTGTGAGTGTGGGATTTACTCACTCTCTGATACAGTGTGTGGGTGTGGGATTTACTCACTCTCTGATACAGTGTATGTGGGGGATTTACTCACTCTCTGATACAGTGTGTGAGTGTGGGATTTACTCACTCTCAGATACCCTGTGTGAGTGTGGGATTTACTCACTCTCTGATACAGTGTGAGAGTGTGGGATTTGCTCACTCTCTGATACAGTGTGTGTGTGGGATTTACTCACTCTCTGATCCAGTGTGTGGGTGGGATTTACTCACTCTCTGGTACAGTGTATGTGTGGGATTTACTCACTCTCTGATACAGTGTGAGAGTGTGGGATTTACTCACTCTCTGATATAGCGTGTGAGTGTGGGATTTACTCACTCTCTGATTAAGTGTGAGAGTGTGGGATTTACACACTCTCTGATAGTGTGTGTTTGTGGGATTTACTCACTCTCTGATACAGTGTGTGAGTGTGGGATTTACTCACTCTCTGATACAGTGTGTGAGTGTGGGATTTGCTCACTCTCTGATACAGTGTGAGTGTGGGATTTATTCACTCTCTGATACAGTGTGTGAGTGTGGGATTTACTTACTCTCTGATACAGTGTGTGAGTGTGGGATTTACTCACTCTCTGATACTGTGAGTGAGTGTGGGATTTACTCAATCTCTGATACAGTGTGTGAGTATGGGATTTGCTCACTCTCTGATACAGTGTGTGAGTATGGGATTTACTCACTCTCTGATACAGTGTGTGAGTGTGGGATTTACTCACTCTCTGATACAGTGTGTGTGTGGGATTTACTCACTCTCTGATACAGTGTGTGAGTATGGGATTTATTCACTCTCAGACACAGTGTGTGAGTGTGGGATTTACTCACTCGCTGATACAGTGTGTGAGTGTGGGATTTAGTCACTCAATGATACAGTTTGTGAGTGTGGGATTTACTCACTCTGTGATACAGTGTGTGAGTGTGGGATTTCCTCACTCTCTGATACAGTGTGTGAGCGTGGGATTTACTCACTCTCTGATACAGTGTGTGAGTGTGGGACTTCGTCACTCTCTGATACAGTGTGAGTGAGGAATTTACTCACTCTCTGAGTATGGGATTCATTCACTCTCAGATACAGTGTGTGAGTGTGGGATTTACTCACTCACTGACACAGTGTGTGAGTGTGGGATTTAGTCACTCAATGATACAGTGTGTGAGTGTGGGATTTACTCACTCTGTGATACAGTGTGTGAGTGTGGGATTTCCTCACTCTCTGATACAGTGTGTGAGCGTGGGATTTACTCACTCTCTGATACAGTGTGTGAGTGTGGGACTTAGTCACTCTCTGATACAGTGTGAGTGTGGGATTTACTCACTCTCTGATACAGTGCGTGAGTGTGGGATTTAGTCACTCTCTGATACAATGTGTGAGTGTGGGATTTACTCACTCTCTGATACTGTGTGTGAGTGTGGGATTTACTCACTCTCTGATACAGTGTGAGTGTGGGATTTACTCAATCTCTGATACAGTGTGTGAGTGTGGGATTTACTCACTCTCTGATACAGTGTGAGTGTGGGATTTACTCACTCTCTGATACAGTGTGTGAGTGTGGGATTTACTCACTCTCTGATACAGTGTGTGAGTATGGGATTTACTCACTCTCGGATACTGTGTGTGAGTGTGGGATTTACTCACTCTCTGATACTGTGTGTGAGTGTGGGATTTACTCACTCTTTGATACAGTGTGAGTGTGGGATTTACTCCTCTCTGATACAGTGTGAGTGTGGGATTTACTCACTCTCTGATACAGTGTGAGTGTGGGATTTACTCACTCTCTGATACAGTGTGTGAGTGTGGTATTTAGTCACTCTCTGATACAGTGTGTGTGTATGGGATTTACTCACTCTCTGATACAGTGTTGAGTGTGGGATTTATTCACTCTCTGATATACTGTGTGAGTATGGGATTTAGTCACTCTCTGATACAGTGTGTGACTGTGGGATTTAGTCACTCTCTGATGCAGTGTGTGAGTGTGGGATTTCCTCACTCTCTGATACTGTGTGTGAGTGTGGGATTTACTCACTCTGTGATACAGTGTGTGAGTGTGGGATTTACTATTTCTCTGATACAGTGTGTGAGTGTGGGGTTTACTCAGTCTCTGATACAGTGTGAGTGTGGGATTTACTCACTCTCTGATACAGTGTGTGAGTGTGGGATTTACTCCCTCTCTGATACAGTGTGTGAGTATGGGATTTACTCACTCTCTGATACTGTGTGTGAGTGTGGGATTTACTCACTCTGTGATACAGTGTGAGTGTGGGATTTACTCCCTCTCTGATACATTGTGTGAGTGTGGGATTTACTCACGCTCTGATACAGTGTGAGTGTGGGATTTACTCACTCTCTGATACAGTGTGAGAGTGTGGGATTTACTCACTCTCTGATAGTGTGTGGGTGTGGGATTTACTCACTCTCTGATACAGTGTGTGGGTGGGATTTACCCACTCTCTGATACAGTGTGTGAGTGTGGGATTTGCTCACTCTCTGATACAGTGTGAGTGTGGGATTTACTGGCTCTCTGATACAGTGTGTGATTGTGGGATTTACTCACTCTCTGATACAGTGTGATTGTGGGATTTACTCACTCTCAGATACAGTGTGAGAGTGTGGGACTTACTCACTCGCTGATACAGTGTGTGAGTATGGGATTTACTCACTCTCTGATACAGTGTGAGTGTGGGATTTACTCACTCTCTGATACAGTGTGAGTGTGGGATTTACTCACTCTCTGATACAGTGTGAGAGTGGGATTTACTCACTCTCTGATACAGTGTGAGAGTGTGGGATTTCTCACTCTGATACAGTGTTTGAGTGTGGGATTTACTCACTCTCTGATACAGTGTGCGAGTGTGGGATTTACTCACTCTCTGATACAGTGTGTGAGTGTGGGATTTCCTCACTCTCTGATACATTGTGAGAGAGTGGGATTTCCTCACTCTCTGATACAGTGTGTGAGTGTGGGATTTACTCACTCTCTGATACAGTGTGTGATTGTGGGATTTAGTCACTCTCTGAGACTGTGTGTGAGTGTGGGATTTACTCACTCTCTGATACAGTGTGTGAGTGTGGGATTTACTCACTCTCTGATACAGTGTGTGAGTATGGGATTTACTCACTCTCTGATACAGTGTGTGAGTGTGGGATTTACTCACTCTCTGATACAGTGTGAGTGTGGGATTTACTCACTCTCTGATACAGTGTGTGAGTGTGGGATTTAGTCACTCTCTGATACAGTGTGTGAGTGTGGGATTTACTCACTCTGTGATACAGTGTGTGAGTGTGGGATTTCCTCACTCTCTGATACAGTGTGTGAGCGTGGGATTTACTCACTCTCTGATACAGTATGTGGGTGTGGGACTTAGTCACTCTATGATACAGTGTGAGTGTGGGATTTACTCACTCTCTGATACAGTGTGTGAGTATGGGATTTATTCACTCTCAGGCACAGTGTGTGAGTGTGGGATTTACTCACTCACTGATACAGTGTGTGACTGTGGGATTTAGTCACTCAATGATACAGTGTGTGAGTGTGGGATTTACTCACTCTGTGATACAGTGTGTGAGTGTGGGATTTCCTCACTCTCTGATACAGTGTGTGAGCGTGGGATTTACTCACTCTCTGATACAGTGTGTGAGTGTGGGACTTAGTCACTCTCTGATACAGTGTGAGTGTGGGATTTACTCACTCTCTGATACAGTGCGTGAGTGTGGGATTTAGTCACTCTCTGATACAGTGTGTGAGTGTGGGATTTACTCACTCTCTGATACTGTGTGTGAGTGTGGGATTTACTCACTCTCTGATACAGTGTGAGTGTGGGATTTACTCACTCTCTGATAGAGTGTGTGAGTGTGGGATTTACTCACTCTCTGATACAGTGTGAGTGTGGGATTTACTCACTCTCTGATACAGTGTGTGAGTGTGGGATTTACTCACTCTCTGATACAGTGTGTGAGTGTGGGATTTACTCACTCTCGGATACTGTGTGTGAGTGAGGGATTTACTCACTCTCTGATACTGTGTGTGAGTGTGGGATTTACTCACTCTTTGATACAGTGTGAGTGTGGGATTTACTCCTCTCTGATACAGTGTGAGTGTGGGATTTACTCACTCTCTGATACAGTGTGAGTGTGGGATTTACTCACTCTCTGATACAGTGTGTGAGTGTGGTATTTAGTCACTCTCTGATACAGTGTGTGAGTATGGGATTTACTCACTCTCTGATACAGTGTTGAGTGTGGGATTTATTCACTCTCTGATATACTGTGTGAGTATGGGATTTAGTCACTCTCTGATACAGTGTGTGACTGTGGGATTTAGTCACTCTCTGATACAGTGGGTGAGTGTGGGATTTACTCACTCTCTGATACTGTGTGTGAGTGTGGGATTTACTCACTCTGTGATACAGTGTGAGTGTGGGATTTCCTCACTCTCTGATACTGTGTGTGAGTGTGGGATTCACTCACTCTGTGATACAGTGTGTGAGTGTGGGATTTACTCACTCTCTGATACAGTGTGTGAGTGTGGGATTTAATCAGTCTCTGATACAGTGTGAGTGTGGGATTTACTCACTCTCTGATACAGTGTGTGAGTGTGGGATTTACTCACTCTCTGATACAGTGTGTGAGTGTGGGATTTACTCACTCTCTGATACTGTGTGTGAGTGTGGGATTTACTCACTCTGTGATACAGTGTGAGTGTGGGATTTACTCCCTCTCTGATACAGTGTGTGAGTGTGGGATTTACTCACGCTCTGATACAGTGTGAGAGTGTGGGATTTACTCACTCTCTGATAGTGTGTGTGTGTGGGATTTACTCACTCTCTGATACAGTGTGTGGGTGGGATTTACCCACTCTCTGATACAGTGTGTGAGTGTGGGGTTTGCTCACTCTCTGATACAGTGTGAGTGTGGGATTTACTGACTATCTGATACAGTGTATGAGTGTGGGATTTACTCACTCTCTGATACAGTGTGATTGTGGGATTTACTCACTCTCAGATACAGTGTGAGAGTGTGGGAATTACTCACTCGCTGATACAGTGTGTGAGTATGGGATTTACTCACTCTCTGATACAGTGTGAGTGTGGGATTTACTCACTCTCTGATACAGTGTGAGTGTGGGATTTACTCGCTCTCTGATACAGTGTGAGAGTGGGATTTAATCACTCTCTGATACAGTGTGAGAGTGTGGGATTTACTCACTCTGATACAGTGTGTGAGTGTGGGATTTACTCACTCTCTGATACAGTGTGCGAGTCTGGGATTTAGTCACTCTCTGATACAGTGTGTGAGTGTGGGATTTCCTCACTCTCTGATACATTGTGAGAGAGTGGGATTTACTCACTCTCTGATACAGTGTGTGAGTGTGGGATTTACTCACTCTCTGATACAGTGTGTGAGTGTGGGATTTACTCACTCTCTGATACAGTGTGTGAGTGTGGGATTTACTCACTCTCTGATACAGTGTGTGAGTATGGGATTTACTCACTCTCTGATACAGTGTGTGAGTGTGGGATTTACTCACTCTCTGATACAGTGTTGAGTGTGGGATTTAGTCACTCACTGATACATTGTGTGAGTATGGGATTTAGTCACTCTCTGATACAGTGTGTGACTGTGGGATTTAGTCACTCTCTGATACGGTGTGTGTGTGGGATTCACTCACTCTCTGATACAGTGTGAGTGTGGGATTTACTCACTCTCTGATACAGTGTGAGTGTGGGATTTACTCACTCTCTGGTACAGTGTGAGTGTGGGATTTACTCACTCTCTGATACAGTGTGTGAGTGTGCGATTTAGTCACTCTCTGATACAGTGTTGAGTGTGGGATTTAGTCACTCTCTGATACAGTATGTGAGTATGGGATTTAGTCACTCTCTGATACAGTGTGTGACTGTGGGATTTAGTCACTCTCTGATACAGTGTGTGTGTGGGATTCACTCACTCTCTGATACAGTGTGATTGTGGGATTTACTCACTCTCAGATACAGTGTGTGAGTGTGGGACTTACTCACACTCTGATACAGTGTGTGAGTATGGGATTTACTCACTCTCTGATACAGTGTGTGTGTGTGGGATTTACTCACTCTCTGATACAGTGCGTGACTGTGGGATTTACTCATTCTCTGATACAGTGTGTGTGTGGGATTTACTCATTCTCAGATACAGTGTGTGAATGTGGAATTTACTCACTCTCTGATACAGTGTGTGTATGTGGGGTTTACTCATTCTCTGATACAGTGTGTGTGTGGGATTTACTCACTCTCTGATACAGTGTGAGTGTGGGATTTACTCACTCTCTGCTACAGTGTGTGGGTGTGGGATTTACTCACTCTCTGATACAGTGTATGTGGGGGATTTACTCACTCTCTGATACAGTGTGTGAGTGTGGGATTTACTCACTCTCAGATACCCTGTGTGAGTGTGGGATTTACTCACTCTCTGATACAGTGTGAGATTGTGGGATTTGCTCACTCTCTGATACAGTGTGTGTGTGGGATTTACTCACTCTCTGATACAGTGTGTGGGTGGGATTTACTCACTCTCTGGTACAGTGTATGTGTTGGATTTACTCACTCTCTGATACAGTGTGAGAGTGTGGGATTTACTCACTCTCTGATACAGCGTGTGAGTGTGGGATTTACTCACTCTCTGATACAGTGCGTGAGTGTTGGATTTACTCACTCTCTGATACAGTGTGAGTGTGGGATTTACTCACTCTCTGATAAAGTGTGAGAGTGTGGGATTTACTCACTCTCTGATAGTGTGTGTTTGTGGGATTTACTCACTCTCTGATACAGTGTGTGGGTGGAATTTACCCACTCTCTGATACAGTGTGTGTGTGGGATTTAATCACTCTCCGATACAGTGTGTGAGTGTGGGATTTACTCACTCTCTGATACAGTGTGTGAGTGTGGGATTTGCTCACTCTCTGATACAGTGTGAGTGTGGGATTTATTCACTCTCTGATACAGTGTGTGAGTGTGGGATTTACTCACTCTCTGATACAGTGTGTGAGTGTGGTATTTACTCACTCTCTGATACTGTGAGTGAGTGTGGGATTTACTCACTCTCTGATACAGTGTGTGAGTGTGGGACTTACTCACTCTCTGATACAGTGTGTGAGTGTGGGATTTACTCACTCTCTGATACTGTGTGTGAGTGTGGGATTTACTCACTCTGTGATACAGTGTGAGTGTGGGATTTACTCCCTCTCTGATACAGTGTGAGTGTGGGATTTACTCACTCTCTGATACAGTGTGTGTGGGGGATTTACTCACTCTCAGATACCCTGTGTGAGTGTGGGATTTACTCACTCTCTGATACAGTGTGAGAGTGGGATTTACTCACTCTCAGATACAGTGTGAGAGTGTGGGATTTACTCACTCTCTGATACAGTGTGAGTGTGGGATTTACTCACTCTCTGATACAGTGTGAGAGTGGGATTTACTCACTCTCAGATACAGTGTGAGAGTGTGGGATTTACTCACTCTGATACAGTGTGTGAGTGTGGGATTTACTCACTCTCAGATACCCTGTGTGAGTGTGGGATTTACTCACTCTCTGATACAGTGTGTGAGTGTGGGATTTCCTCACTCTCTGATACATTGTGAGAGAGTGGGATTTACTCACTCTCTGATACAGTGTGTGGGTGTGGGATTTACTCACTCTCTGATACAGTGTGTGATTGTGGGATTTACTCACTCTCTGATACAGTGTGCGAGTGTGGGATTTAGTCACTCTCTGATACAGTGTGTGAGTGTGGGATTTCCTCACTCTCTGATACATTGTGAGAGAGTGGGATTTACTCACTCTCTGATACAGTGTGTGAGTGTGGGATTTACTCACTCTCTGATACAGTGTGAGTGTGGGATTTACTCACTCTCTGATACAGTGTGTGAGTGTGGGATTTACTCACTCTCTGATACAGTGTGAGTGTGGGATTTACTCACTCTCTGATACAGTGTGTGAGTGTGGGATTTAGTCACTCTCTGATACAGTGTTGAGTGTGGGATTTAGTCACTCACTGATACAGTGTGTGAGTATGGGATTTAGTCACTCTCTGATACCGTGTGTGACTGTGGGATTTAGTCACTCTCTGATACGGTGTGTGTGTGGGATTCACTCACTCTCTGATACAGTGTGAGTGTGGGATTTACTCACTCTCTGATACAGTGTGTGACTGTGGGATTTAGTCACTCTCTGATACGGTGTGTGTGTGGGATTCACTCACTCTCTGATACAGTGTGAGTGTGGGATTTACTCACTCTCTGATACAGTGTTGAGTGTGGGATTTAGTCACTCTCTGATACAGTATGTGAGTATGGGATTTAGTCACTCTCTGATACAGTGTGTGACTTTGGGATTTAGTCACTCTCTGATACAGTGTGTGTGTGGGATTCACTCACTCTCTGATACAGTGTGATTGTGGGATTTACTCACTCTAAGATACAGTGTGTGAGTGTGGGACTTACTCACACTCTGATACAGTGTGTGAGTATGGGATTTACTCACTCTCTGATACAGTGTGTGTGTGTGGGATTTACTCACTCTCTGATACAGTGCGTGACTGTGGGATTTACTCATTCTCTGATACAGTGTGTGTGTGGGATTTACTCATTCTCAGATACAGTGTGTGAGTGTGGAATTTACTCACTCTCTGATACAGTGTGTGTATGTGTGGTCTACTCATTCTCTGATACAGTGTCTGTGTGGGATTTACTCACTCTCTGATACAGTGTGAGTGTGGGATTTACTCACTCTCTGATACAGTGTGTGGGTGTGGGATTTACTCACTCTCTGATACAGTGTATGTGGGGGATTTACTCACTCTCTGATACAGTGTGTGAGTGTGGGATTTACTCACTCTCAGATACCCTGTGTGAGTGTGGGATTTACTTACTCTCTGATACAGTGTGAGAGTGTGGGATTTGCTCACTCTCTGATACAGTGTGTGTGTGGGATTTACTCACTCTCTGATCCAGTGTGTGGGTGGGATTTACTCACTCTCTGGTACAGTGTATGTGTGGGATTTACTCACTCTCTGATACAGTGTGAGAGTGTGGGATTTACTCACTCTCTGATACAGCGTGTGAGTGTGGGATTTACTCACTCTCTGATAAAGTGTGAGAGTGTGGGATTTACACACTCTCTGATAGTGTGTGTTTGTGGGATTTACTCACTCTCTGATACAGTGTGTGGGTGGAATTTACCCACTCTCTGATACAGTGTGTGAGTGTGGGATTTGCTCACTCTCTGATACAGTGTGTGAGTGTGGGATTTACTCACTCTCTGATACTGTGAGTGTGGGATTTACTCAATCTCTGATACAGTGTGTGAGTATGGGATTTGCTCACTCTCTGATACAGTGTGTGAGTGTGGGATTTACTCACTCTCTGATACAGTGTGTGAGTGTGGAATTTACTCACTCGCTGATACAGTGTGTGAGTGTGGGATTTAGTCACTCAATGATACAGTGTGTGAGTGTGGGATTTACTCACTCTGTGATACAGTGTGTGAGTGTGGGATTTCCTCACTCTCTGATACAGTGTGTGAGCGTGGGATTTACTCACTCTCTGATACAGTGTGTGAGTGTGGGACTTAGTCACTCTCTGATGCAGTGTGAGTGAGGGATTTACTCACTCTCTGAGTATGGGATTCATTCACTCTCAGATACAGTGTGTGAGTGTGGGATGTACTCACTCACTGACACAGTGTGTGAGTGTGGGATTTAGTCACTCAATGATACAGTGTGTGAGTGTGGGATTTACTCACTCTGTGATACAGTGTGTGAGTGTGGGATTTCCTCACTCTCTGATACAGTGTGTGAGCGTGGGATTTACTCACTCTCTGATACAGTGTGTGAGTGTGGGACTTAGTCACTCTCTGATACAGTGTGAGTGTGGGATTTACTCACTCCCTGATACAGTGCGTGAGTGTGGGATTTAGTCACTCTCTGATACAGTGTGTGAGTGTGGGATTTACTCACTCTCTGATACTGTGTGTGAGTGTGGGATTTACTCACTCTCTGATACAGTGTGAGTGTGGGATTTACTCACTCTCTGATAAAGTGTGTGAGTGTGGGATTTACTCACTCTCTGATACAGTGTGAGTGTGGGATTTACTCACTCTCTGATACAGTGTGTGAGTGTGGGATTTACTCCTCTCTGATACAGTGTGAGTGTGGGATTTACTCACTCTCTGATACAGTGTGAGTGTGGGATTTACTCACTCTCTGATACAGTGTGTGAGTGTGGTATTTAGTCACTCTCTGATACAGTGTGTGAGTATGGGATTTACTCACTCTCTGATACAGTGTTGAGTGTGGGATTTATTCACTCTCTGATATACTGTGTGAGTATGGGATTTAGTCACTCTCTGATACAGTGTGTGACTGTGTGATTTAGTCACTCTCTGATACAGTGTGTGAGTGTGGGATTTACTCACTCGCTGATACTGTGTCTGAGTGTGGGATTTACTCACTCTGTGATACAGTGTGAGTGTGGGATTTCCTCACTCTCTGATACTGTGTGTGAGTGTGGGATTTACTCACTCTGTGATACAGTGTGTGAGTGTGGGATTTACTATTTCTCTGATACAGTGTGTGAGTGTGGGATTTACTCAGTCTCTGATACAGTGTGAGTGTGGGATTTACTCACTCTCTGATACAGTGTGTGAGTGTGGGATTTACTCACTCTCTGATACAGTGTGTGAGTATGGGATTTACTCACTCTCTGATACTGTGTGTGAGTGTGGGATTTACTCACTCTGTGATACAGTGTGAGTGTGGGATTTACTCCCTCTCTGATACAGTGTGTGAGTGTGGGATTTACTCACGCTCTGATACAGTGTGAGTGTGGGATTTACTCACTCTCTGATACAGTGTGAGAGTGTGGGATTTACTCACTCTCTGATAGTGTGTGGGTGTGGGATTTACTCACTCTCTGATACAGTGTGTGGGTGGGATTTACCCACTCTCTGATACAGTGTGTGAGTGTGGGATTTGCTCACTCTCTGATACAGTGTGAGTGTGGGATTTACTGGCTCTCTGATACAGTGTGTGATTGTGGGATTTACCCACTCTCTGATACAGTGTGATTGTGGGATTTACTCACTCTCAGATACAGTGTGAGAGTGTGGGACTTACTCACTCGCTGATACAGTGTGTGAGTCTGGGATTTACTCACTCTCTGATACAGTGTGAGTGTGGGATTTACTCACTCTCTGATACAGTGTGAGTGTGGGATTTACTCACTCTCTGATACAGTGTGAGAGTGGGATTTACTCACTCTCTGATACAGTGTGAGTGTGGGATTTACTCACTCTCTGATACAGTGTGAGTGTGGGATTTACTCACTCTCTGATACAGTGTGAGAGTGGGATTTACTCACTCTCTGATACAGTGTGAGAGTGTGGGATTTACTCACTCTGATACAGTGTGTGAGTGTGGGATTTACTCACTCTCTGATACAGTGTGCGAGTGTGGGATTTACTCACTCTGATACAGTGTGTGAGTGTGGGATTTACTCACTCTCTGATACAGTGTGCGAGTGTGGGATTTACTCACTCTCTGATCCAGTGTGTGGGTGGGATTTACTCACTCTCTGGTACAGTGTATGTGTGGGATTTACTCACTCTCTGATACAGTGTGAGAGTGTGGGATTTACTCACTCTCTGATACAGCGTGTGAGTGTGGGATTTACTCACTCTCTGATAAAGTGTGAGAGTGTGGGAATTACACACTCTCTGATAGTGTGTGTTTGTGGGATTTACTCACTCTCTGATACAGTGTGTGAGTGTGGGATTTACTCACTCTCTGATACAGTGTGTGAGTGTGGGATTTGCTCACTCTCTGATACAGTGTATGTGTGGGATTTACTCACTCTCTGATACAGTGTGTGAGTGTGGGATTTGCTCACTCTCTGATACAGTGTGAGTGTGGGATTTATTCACTCTCTGATACAGTGTGTGAGTGTGGGATTTACTTACTCTCTGATACAGTGTGTGAGTGTGGGATTTACTCACTCTCTGATACTGTGAGTGTGGGATTTACTCAATCTCTGATACAGTGTGTGAGTATGGGATTTGCTCACTCTCTGATACAGTGTGTGAGTGTGGGATTTACTCACTCTCTGATACAGTGTGTGAGTGTGGAATTTACTCACTCGCTGATACAGTGTGTGAGTGTGGGATTTAGTCACTCAATGATACAGTGTGTGAGTGTGGGATTTACTCACTCTGTGATACAGTGTGTGAGTGTGGGATTTCCTCACTCTCTGATACAGTGTGTGAGCGTGGGATTTACTCACTCTCTGATACAGTGTGTGAGTGTGGGACTTAGTCACTCTCTGATGCAGTGTGAGTGAGGGATTTACTCACTCTCTGAGTATGGGATTCATTCACTCTCAGATACAGTGTGTGAGTGTGGGATGTACTCACTCACTGACACAGTGTGTGAGTGTGGGATTTAGTCACTCAATGATACAGTGTGTGAGTGTGGGATTTACTCACTCTGTGATACAGTGTGTGAGTGTGGGATTTCCTCACTCTCTGATACAGTGTGTGAGCGTGGGATTTACTCACTCTCTGATACAGTGTGTGAGTGTGGGACTTAGTCACTCTCTGATACAGTGTGAGTGTGGGATTTACTCACTCCCTGATACAGTGCGTGAGTGTGGGATTTAGTCACTCTCTGATACAGTGTGTGAGTGTGGGATTTACTCACTCTCTGATACAGTGTGAGTGTGGGATTTACTCACTCTCTGATACAGTGTGTGAGTGTGGGATTTACTCACTCTCTGATACAGTGTGTGAGTGTGGGATTTACTCACTCTCTGATACAGTGTGTGAGTGTGGTATTTAGTCACTCTCTGATACAGTGTGTGAGTATGGGATTTACTCACTCTGTGATACAGTGTGTGAGTGTGGGATTTCCTCACTCTCTGATACAGTGTGTGAGCGTGGGATTTACTCACTCTCTGATACAGTGTGTGAGTGTGGGACTTAGTCACTCTCTGATGCAGTGTGAGTGAGGGATTTACTCACTCTCTGAGTATGGGATTCATTCACTCTCAGATACAGTGTGTGAGTGTGGGATGTACTCACTCACTGACACAGTGTGTGAGTGTGGGATTTAGTCACTCAATGATACAGTGTGTGAGTGTGGGATTTACTCACTCTGTGATACAGTGTGTGAGTGTGGGATTTCCTCACTCTCTGATACAGTGTGTGAGCGTGGGATTTACTCACTCTCTGATACAGTGTGTGAGTGTGGGACTTAGTCACTCTCTGATACAGTGTGAGTGTGGGATTTACTCACTCCCTGATACAGTGCGTGAGTGTGGGATTTAGTCACTCTCTGATACAGTGTGTGAGTGTGGGATTTACTCACTCTCTGATACAGTGTGAGTGTGGGATTTACTCACTCTCTGATACAGTGTGTGAGTGTGGGATTTACTCACTCTCTGATACAGTGTGTGAGTGTGGGATTTACTCACTCTCTGATACAGTGTGTGAGTGTGGTATTTAGTCACTCTCTGATACAGTGTGTGAGTATGGGATTTACTCACTCTCTGATACAGTGTTGAGTGTGGGATTTATTCACTCTCTGATACAGTGTGTGAGTGTGGGATTTACTCACTCACTGATACTGTGTCTGAGTGTGGGATTTACTCACTCTGTGATACAGTGTGAGTGTGGGATTTCCTCACTCTCTGATACTGTGTGTGAGTGTGGGATTTACTCACTCTGTGATACAGTGTGTGAGTGTGGGATTTACTATTTCTCTGATACAGTGTGTGAGTGTGGGATTTACTCAGTCTCTGATACAGTGTGAGTGTGGGATTTACTCACTCTCTGATACAGTGTGTGAGTGTGGGATTTACTCACTCTCTGATACAGTGTGTGAGTATGGGATTTACTCACTCTCTGATACTGTGTGTGAGTGTGGGATTTACTCACTCTGTGATACAGTGTGAGTGTGGGATTTACTCCCTCTCTGATACAGTGTGTGAGTGTGGGATTTACTCACGCTCTGATACAGTGTGAGTGTGGGATTTACTCACTCTCTGATACAGTGTGAGAGTGTGGGATTTACTCACTCTCTGATAGTGTGTGGGTGTGGGATTTACTCACTCTCTGATACAGTGTGTGGGTGGGATTTACCCACTCTCTGATACAGTGTGTGAGTGTGGGATTTGCTCACTCTCTGATACAGTGTGAGTGTGGGATTTACTGGCTCTCTGATACAGTGTGTGATTGTGGGATTTACTCGCTCTCTGATACAGTGTGATTGTGGGATTTACTCACTCTCAGATACAGTGTGAGAGTGTGGGACTTACTCACTCGCTGATACAGTGTGTGAGTATGGGATTTACTCACTCTCTGATACAGTGTGAGTGTGGGATTTACTCACTCTCTGATACAGTGTGAGTGTGGGATTTACTCACTCTCTGATACAGTGTGAGAGTGGGATTTACTCACTCTCTGATACAGTGTGAGAGTGTGGGATTTACTCACTCTGATACAGTGTGTGAGTGTGGGATTTACTCACTCTCTGATACAGTGTGCGAGTGTGGGATTTACTCACTCTCTGATACAGTGTGTGAGTGTGGGATTTCCTCACTCTCTGATACATTGTGAGAGGGTGGGATTTACTCACTCTCTGATACAGTGTGTGAGTTTGGGATTTACTCACTCTCTGATACAGTGTGTGATTGTGGGATTTAGTCACTCTCTGATACTGTGTGTGAGTGTGGGATTTACTCACTCTCTGATACAGTGTGTGAGTGTGGGATTTACTCACTCTCTGATACAGTGTGTGAGTATGGGATTTACTCACTCTCTGATACAGTGTGTGAGTGTGGGATTTACTCACTCTCTGATACAGTGTGAGTGTGGGATTTACTCACTCTCTGATACAGTGTGTGAGTGTGGGATTTAGTCACTCTCTGATACAGTGTGTGAGTGTGGGATTTACTCACTCTGTGATACAGTGTGTGAGTGTGGGATTTCCTCACTCTCTGATACAGTGTGTGAGTGTGGGATTTACTCACTCTCTGATACAGTATGTGGGTGTGGGACTTAGTAACTCTCTGATACAGTGTGAGTGTGGGATTTACTCACTCTCTGATACAGTGTGTGAGTATGGGATTTATTCACTCTCAGACACAGTGTGTGAGTGTGGGATTTACTCACTCAATGATACAGTGTGTGAGTATGGGATTTATTCACTCTCAGACACAGTGTGTGACTGTGGGATTTAGTCACTCAATGATACAGTGTGTGAGTGTGGGAATTACTCACTCTGTGATACAGTGTGTGAGTGTGGGATTTCCTCACTCTCTGATACAGTGTGTGAGCGTGGGATTTACTCACTCTCTGATACAGTGTGTGAGTGTGGGACTTAGTCACTCTCTGATACAGTGTGAGTGTGGGATTTACTCACTCTCTGATACAGTGCGTCAGTGTGGGATTTAGTCACTCTCTGATACAGTGTGTGAGTGTGGGATTTACTCACTCTCTGATACTGTGTGTGAGTGTGGGATTTACTCACTCTCTGATACAGTGTGAGTGTGGGATTTACTCACTCTCTGATACAGTGTGTGAGTGTGGGATTTACTCACTCTCTGATACAGTGTGAGTGTGGGATTTACTCACTCTCTGATACAGTGTGTGAGTGTGGGAGTTACTCACTCTCTGATACAGTGTGTGAGTGTGGGATTTACTCACTCTCGGATACTGTGTGTGAGTGAGGGATTTACTCACTCTCTGAAACTGTGTGTGAGTGTGGGATTTACTCACTCTTTGATACAGTGTGAGTGTGGGATTTACTCCTCTCTGATACAGTGTGAGTGTGGGATTTACTCACTCTCTGATACAGTGTGAGTGTGGGATTTACTCACTCTCTGATACAGTGTGTGAGTGTGGTATTTAGTCACTCTCTGATACAGTGTGTGAGTATGGGATTTACTGACTCTCTGATACAGTGTTGAGTGTGGGATTTATTCACTCTCTGATATACTGTGTGAGTATGGGATTTAGTCACTCTCTGATACAGTGTGTGACTGTGGGATTTAGTCACTATCTGATACATTGGGTGAGTGTGGGATTTACTCACTCTCTGATACTGTGTGTGAGTGTGGGATTTACTCACTCTGTGATACAGTGTGAGTGTGGGATTTCCTCACTCTCTGATACTGTGTGTGAGTGTGGGATTCACTCACTCTGTGATACAGTGTGTGAGTGTGGGATTTACTCCCTCTCTGATACAGTGTGTGAGTGTGGGATTTAATCAGTCTCTGATACAGTGTGAGTGTGGGATTTACTCACTCTCTGATACAGTGTGTGAGTGTGGGATTTACTCACTCTCTGATACAGTGTGTGAGTGTGGGATTTACTCACTCTCTGATACTGTGTGTGAGTGTGGGATTTACTCACTCTGTGATACAGTGTGAGTGTGGGATTTACTCCCTCTCTGATACAGTGTGTGAGTGTGGGATTTACTCACGCTCTGATACAGTGTGAGAGTGTGGGATTTACTCACTCTCTGATAGTGTGTGGGTGTGGGATTTACTCACTCTCTGATAAAGTGTGTGGGTGGGATTTACCCACTCTCTGATACAGTGTGTGAGTGTGGGATTTGCTCACTCTCTGATACAGTGTGAGTGTGGGATTTACTGACTATCTGATACAGTGTGTGAGTGTGGGATTTACTCACTCTCTGATACAGTGTGATTGTGGGATTTACTCACTCTCAGATACAGTGTGAGAGTGTGGGACTTACTCACTCGCTTATACAGTGTGTGAGTATGGGATTTACTCACTCTCTGATACAGTGTGAGAGTGGGATTTACTCACTCTCTGATACAGTGTGAGAGTGTGGGATTTACTCACTCTGATACAGTGTGTGAGTGTGGGATTTACTCACTCTCTGATACAGTGTGCGAGTGTGGGATTTAGTCACTCTCTGATACAGTGTGTGAGTGTGGGATTTCCTCACTCTCTGATACATTGTGAGAGAGTGGGATTTACTCACTCTCTGATACAGTGTGTGAGTGTGGGATTTACTCACTCTCTGATACAGTGTGTGAGTGTGGGATTTACTCACTCTCTGATACAGTGTGTGAGTGTGGGATTTACTCACTCTCTGATACAGTGTGTGAGTATGGGATTTACTCACTCTCTGATACAGTGTGTGAGTGTGGGATTTACTCACTCTCTGATACAGTGTGAGTGTGGGATTTACTCACTCTCTGATACAGTATGTGAGTGTGGGATTTAGTCACTCTCTGATACAGTGTGTGAGTGTGGGATTTAGTCACTCTCTGATACAGTGTTGAGTGTGGGATTTAGTCACTCACTGATACAGTGTGTGAGTATGGGATTTAGTCACTCTCTGATACAGTGTGTGACTGTGGGATTTAGACACTCTCTGATACGGTGTGTGTGTGGGATTCACTCACTCTCTGATACAGTGTGAGTGTGGGATTTACTCACTCTCTGATACAGTGTGTGAGTGTGGGATTTCCTCACTCTCTGATACAGTGTGTGAGCGTGGGATTTACTCACTCTCTGATACAGTGTGTGAGTGTGGGACTTAGTCACTCTCTGATACAGTGTGAGTGTGGGATTTACTCACTCTCTGATACAGTGCGTCAGTGTGGGATTTAGTCACTCTCTGATACAGTGTGTGAGTGTGGGATTTACTCACTCTCTGATACTGTGTGTGAGTGTGGGATTTACTCACTCTCTGATACAGTGTGAGTGTGGGATTTACTCACTCTCTGATACAGTGTGTGAGTGTGGGATTTACTCACTCTCTGATACAGTGTGAGTGTGGGATTTACTCACTCTCTGATACAGTGTGTGAGTGTGGGATTTACTCACTCTCTGATACAGTGTGTGAGTGTGGGATTTACTCACTCTCGGATACTGTGTGTGAGTGAGGGATTTACTCACTCTCTGATACTGTGTGTGAGTGTGGGATTTACTCACTCTTTGATACAGTGTGAGTGTGGGATTTACTCCTCTCTGATACAGTGTGAGTGTGGGATTTACTCACTCTCTGATACAGTGTGAGTGTGGGATTTACTCACTCTCTGATACAGTGTGTGAGTGTGGTATTTAGTCACTCTCTGATACAGTGTGTGAGTATGGGATTTACTGACTCTCTGATACAGTGTTGAGTGTGGGATTTATTCACTCTCTGATATACTGTGTGAGTATGGGATTTAGTCACTCTCTGATACAGTGTGTGACTGTGGGATTTAGTCACTATCTGATACATTGGGTGAGTGTGGGATTTACTCACTCTCTGATACTGTGTGTGAGTGTGGGATTTACTCACTCTGTGATACAGTGTGAGTGTGGGATTTCCTCACTCTCTGATACTGTGTGTGAGTGTGGGATTCACTCACTCTGTGATACAGTGTGTGAGTGTGGGATTTACTCCCTCTCTGATACAGTGTGTGAGTGTGGGATTTAATCAGTCTCTGATACAGTGTGAGTGTGGGATTTACTCACTCTCTGATACAGTGTGTGAGTGTGGGATTTACTCACTCTCTGATACAGTGTGTGAGTGTGGGATTTACTCACTCTCTGATACTGTGTGTGAGTGTGGGATTTACTCACTCTGTGATACAGTGTGAGTGTGGGATTTACTCCCTCTCTGATACAGTGTGTGAGTGTGGGATTTACTCACGCTCTGATACAGTGTGAGAGTGTGGGATTTACTCACTCTCTGATAGTGTGTGGGTGTGGGATTTACTCACTCTCTGATAAAGTGTGTGGGTGGGATTTACCCACTCTCTGATACAGTGTGTGAGTGTGGGATTTGCTCACTCTCTGATACAGTGTGAGTGTGGGATTTACTGACTATCTGATACAGTGTGTGAGTGTGGGATTTACTCACTCTCTGATACAGTGTGATTGTGGGATTTACTCACTCTCAGATACAGTGTGAGAGTGTGGGACTTACTCACTCGCTTATACAGTGTGTGAGTATGGGATTTACTCACTCTCTGATACAGTGTGAGAGTGGGATTTACTCACTCTCTGATACAGTGTGAGAGTGTGGGATTTACTCACTCTGATACAGTGTGTGAGTGTGGGATTTACTCACTCTCTGATACAGTGTGCGAGTGTGGGATTTCGTCACTCTCTGATACAGTGTGTGAGTGTGGGATTTCCTCACTCTCTGATACATTGTGAGAGAGTGGGATTTACTCACTCTCTGATACAGTGTGTGAGTGTGGGATTTACTCACTCTCTGATACAGTGTGTGAGTGTGGGATTTACTCACTCTCTGATACAGTGTGTGAGTGTGGGATTTACTCACTCTCTGATACAGTGTGTGAGTATGGGATTTACTCACTCTCTGATACAGTGTGTGAGTGTGGGATTTACTCACTCTCTGATACAGTGTGAGTGTGGGATTTACTCACTCTCTGATACAGTATGTGAGTGTGGGATTTAGTCACTCTCTGATACAGTGTGTGAGTGTGGGATTTAGTCACTCTCTGATACAGTGTTGAGTGTGGGATTTAGTCACTCACTGATACAGTGTGTGAGTATGGGATTTAGTCACTCTCTGATACAGTGTGTGACTGTGGGATTTAGACACTCTCTGATACGGTGTGTGTGTGGGATTCACTCACTCTCTGATACAGTGTGAGTGTGGGATTTACTCACTCTCTGATACAGTGTGTGAGTGTGCGATTTAGTTACTCTCTGATACAGTGTTGAGTGTGGGATTTAGTCACTCTCTGATACAGTATGTGAGTATGGGATTTAGTCACTCTCTGATACAGTGTGTGACTGTGGGATTTAGTCACTCTCTGATACAGTGTGTGTGTGGGATTCACTCACTCTCTGATACAGTGTGATTGTGGGATTTACTCACTCTCAGATACAGTGTGTGAGTGTGGGACTTACTCACACTCTGATACAGTGTGTGAGTATGGGATTTACTCACTCTCTGATACAGTGTGTGTGTGTGGGATTTACTCACTCTCTGATACAGTGCGTGACTGTGGGATTTACTCATTCTCTGATACAGTGTGTGTGTGGGATTTACTCATTCTCAGATACAGTGTGTGAATGTGGAATTTACTCACTCTCTGATACAGTGTGTGTATGTGGGGTTTACTCATTCTCTGATACAGTGTGTGTGTGGGATTTACTCACTCTCTGATACAGTGTGTGTGTGGGATTTACTCACTCTCTGATACAGTGTGTGGGTGTGGGATTTACTCACTCTCTGATACAGTGTATGTGGGGGATTTACTCACTCTCTGATACAGTGTGTGAGTGTGGGATTTACTCACTCTCAGATACCCTGTGTGAGTGTGGGATTTACTCACTCTCTGATACAGTGTGAGATTGTGGGATTTGCTCACTCTCTGATACAGTGTGTGGGTGGGATTTACTCACTCACTGGTACAGTGTATGTGTTGGATTTACTCACTCACTGATACAGTGTGAGAGTGTGGGATTTACTCACTCTCTGATACAGCGTGTGAGTGTGGGATTTACTCACTCTCTGATACAGTGCGTGAGTGTTGGATTTACTCACTCTCTGATACAGTGTGAGTGTGGGATTTACTCACTCTCTGATAAAGTGTGAGAGTGTGGGATTTACTCACTCTCTGATAGTGTGTGTTTGTGGAATTTACCCACTCTCTGATACAGTGTGTGAGTGTGGGATTTACTCACTCTCTGATAAAGTGTGAGAGTGTGGGATTTACTCACTCTCTGATAGTGTGTGTTTGTGGGATTTACTCTCTCTCTGATACAGTGTGTGAGTGTGGGATTTACTCACTCTCTGATACAGTGTGTGAGTGTGGGATTTGCTCACTCTCTGATACAGTGTGAGTGTGGGATTTATTCACTCTCTGATACAGTGTGTGAGTGTGGGATTTGCTCACTCTCTGATTCAGTGTGTGAGTGTGGTATTTACTCACTCTCTGATACTGTGAGTGAGTGTGGGATTTACTCACTCTCTGATACAGTGTGTGAGTATGGGATTTGCTCACTCTCTGATACAGTGTGTGAGTATGGGATTTATTCACTCTCAGACACAGTGTGTGAGTGTGGGATTTACTCACTCACTGATACAGTGTGTGAGTGTGGGATTTAGTCACTCAATGATACAGTGTGTGAGTGTGGGATTTACTCACTCTGTGACACAGTGTGTGAGTGTGGGATTTCCTCACTCTCTGATACAGTGTGTGAGCGTGGGATTTACTCACTCTCTGATACAGTGTGTGAGTGTGGGACTTAGTCACTCTCTGATACAGTGTGAGTGTGGGATTTACTCACTCTCTGATACAGTGTGAGTGTGGGATTTAATCACTCTCTGATACAGTGTGTGAGTATGGGATTTATTCACTCTCAGACACAGTGTGTGAGTATGGGATTTAGTCACTCTCTGATACAGTGTGTGACTGTGGGATTTAGTCACTCTCTGATATGGTGTGTGTGTGGGATTCACTCGCTCTCTGATACAGTGTGAGTGTGGGATTTACTCACTCTCTGATACAGTGTGTGAGTGTGCGATTTAGTCACTCTCTGATACAGTGTTGAGTGTGGGATTTAGTCACTCTCTGATACAGTATGTGAGTATGGGGTTTAGTCATTCTCTGATACAGTGTGTGACTGTGGGATTTAGTCACTCTCTGATACAGTGTGTGTGTGGGATTCACTCACTCTCTGATACAGTGTGATTGTGGGATTTACTCACTCTCAGATACAGTGTGTGAGTGTGGGACTTACTCACACTCTGATACAGTGTGTGAGTATGGGATTTACTCACTCTCTGATACTGTGTGTGAGTGTGGGATTCACTCACTCTGTGATACAGTGTGTGAGTGTGGGATTTACTCACTCTCTGATACAGTGTGTGAGTGTGGGATTTAATCAGTCTCTGATACAGTGTGAGTGTGGGATTTACTCACTCTCTGATACAGTGTGTGAGTGTGGGATTTACTCACTCTCTGATACAGTGTGTGAGTGTGGGATTTACTCACTCTCTGATACTGTGTGTGAGTGTGGGATTTACTCACTCTGTGATACAGTGTGAGTGTGGGATTTACTCCCTCTCTGATACAGTGTGTGAGTGTGGGATTTACTCACGCTCTGATACAGTGTGAGAGTGTGGGATTTACTCACTCTCTGATAGTGTGTGGGTGTGGGATTTACTCACTCTCTGATACAGTGTGTGGGTGGGATTTACCCACTCTCTGATACAGTGTGTGAGTGTGGGATTTGCTCACTCTCTGATACAGTGTGAGTGTGGGATTTACTGACTATCTGATACAGTGTGTGAGTGTGGGATTTACTCACTCTCTGATACAGTGTGATTGTGGGATTTACTCACTCTCAGATACAGTGTGAGAGTGTGGGACTTACTCACTCGCTGATACAGTGTGTGAGTATGGGATTTACTCACTCTCTGATACGGTGTGAGAGTGGGATTTACTCACTCTCTGATACAGTGTGAGAGTGTGGGATTTACTCACTCTGATACAGTGTGTGAGTGTGGGATTTACTCACTCTCTGATACAGTGTGCGAGTGTGGGATTTAGTCACTCTCTGATACAGTGTGTGAGTGTGGGATTTCCTCACTCTCTGATACATTGTGAGAGAGTGGGATTTACTCACTCTCTGATACAGTGTGTGAGTGTGGGATTTACTCACTCTCTGATACAGTGTGTGAGTGTGGGATTTACTCACTCTCTGATACAGTGTGTGAGTGTGGGATTTACTCACTCTCTGATACAGTGTGTGAGTATGGGATTTACTCACTCTCTGATACAGTGTGTGAGTGTGGGATTTACTCACTCTCTGATACAGTGTGAGTGTGGGATTTACTCACTCTCTGATACAGTATGTGAGTGTGGGATTTAGTCACTCTCTGATACAGTGTGTGAGTGTGGGATTTAGTCACTCTCTGATACAGTGTTGAGTGTGGGATTTAGTCACTCTCTGATACAGTGTGTGAGTGTGGGATTTCCTCACTCTCTGATACATTGTGAGAGAGTGGGATTTACTCACTCTCTGATACAGTGTGTGAGTGTGGGATTTACTCACTCTCTGATACAGTGTGTGAGTGTGGGATTTACTCACTCTCTGATACAGTGTGTGAGTGTGGGATTTACTCACTCTCTGATACAGTGTGTGAGTATGGGATTTACTCACTCTCTGATACAGTGTGTGAGTGTGGGATTTACTCACTCTCTGATACAGTGTGAGTGTGGGATTTACTCACTCTCTGATACAGTATGTGAGTGTGGGATTTAGTCACTCTCTGATACAGTGTGTGAGTGTGGGATTTAGTCACTCTCTGATACAGTGTTGAGTGTGGGATTTAGTCACTCACTGATACAGTGTGTGAGTATGGGATTTAGTCACTCTCTGATACAGTGTGTGACTGTGGGATTTAGACACTCTCTGATACGGTGTGTGTGTGGGATTCACTCACTCTCTGATACAGTGTGAGTGTGGGATTTACTCACTCTCTGATACAGTGTGTGAGTGTGCGATTTAGTTACTCTCTGATACAGTGTTGAGTGTGGGATTTAGTCACTCTCTGATACAGTATGTGAGTATGGGATTTAGTCACTCTCTGATACAGTGTGTGACTGTGGGATTTAGTCACTCTCTGATGCAGTGTGTGTGTGGGATTCACTCACTCTCTGATACAGTGTGATTGTGGGATTTACTCACTCTCAGATACAGTGTGTGAGTGTGGGACTTACTCACACTCTGATACAGTGTGTGAGTATGGGATTTACTCACTCTCTGATACAGTGTGTGTGTGTGGGATTTACTCACTCTCTGATACAGTGCGTGACTGTGGGATTTACTCATTCTCTGATACAGTGTGTGTGTGGGATTTACTCATTCTCAGATACAGTGTGTGAATGTGGAATTTACTCACTCTCTGATACAGTGTGTGTATGTGGGGTTTACTCATTCTCTGATACAGTGTGTGTGTGGGATTTACTCACTCTCTGATACAGTGTGTGTGTGGGATTTACTCACTCTCTGATACAGTGTGTGGGTGTGGGATTTACTCACTCTCTGATACAGTGTATGTGGGGGATTTACTCACTCTCTGATACAGTGTGTGAGTGTGGGATTTACTCACTCTCAGATACCCTGTGTGAGTGTGGGATTTACTCACTCTCTGATACAGTGTGAGATTGTGGGATTTGCTCACTCTCTGATACAGTGTGTGGGTGGGATTTACTCACTCACTGGTACAGTGTATGTGTTGGATTTACTCACTCACTGATACAGTGTGAGAGTGTGGGATTTACTCACTCTCTGATACAGCGTGTGAGTGTGGGATTTACTCACTCTCTGATACAGTGCGTGAGTGTTGGATTTACTCACTCTCTGATACAGTGTGAGTGTGGGATTTACTCACTCTCTGATAAAGTGTGAGAGTGTGGGATTTACTCACTCTCTGATAGTGTGTGTTTGTGGAATTTACCCACTCTCTGATACAGTGTGTGAGTGTGGGATTTACTCACTCTCTGATAAAGTGTGAGAGTGTGGGATTTACTCACTCTCTGATAGTGTGTGTTTGTGGGATTTACTCTCTCTCTGATACAGTGTGTGAGTGTGGGATTTACTCACTCTCTGATACAGTGTGTGAGTGTGGGATTTGCTCACTCTCTGATACAGTGTGAGTGTGGGATTTATTCACTCTCTGATACAGTGTGTGAGTGTGGGATTTGCTCACTCTCTGATTCAGTGTGTGAGTGTGGTATTTACTCACTCTCTGATACTGTGAGTGAGTGTGGGATTTACTCACTCTCTGATACAGTGTGTGAGTATGGGATTTGCTCACTCTCTGATACAGTGTGTGAGTATGGGATTTATTCACTCTCAGACACAGTGTGTGAGTGTGGGATTTACTCACTCACTGATACAGTGTGTGAGTGTGGGATTTAGTCACTCAATGATACAGTGTGTGAGTGTGGGATTTACTCACTCTGTGACACAGTGTGTGAGTGTGGGATTTCCTCACTCTCTGATACAGTGTGTGAGCGTGGGATTTACTCACTCTCTGATACAGTGTGTGAGTGTGGGACTTAGTCACTCTCTGATACAGTGTGAGTGTGGGATTTACTCACTCTCTGATACAGTGTGAGTGTGGGATTTAATCACTCTCTGATACAGTGTGTGAGTATGGGATTTATTCACTCTCAGACACAGTGTGTGAGTATGGGATTTAGTCACTCTCTGATACAGTGTGTGACTGTGGGATTTAGTCACTCTCTGATATGGTGTGTGTGTGGGATTCACTCGCTCTCTGATACAGTGTGAGTGTGGGATTTACTCACTCTCTGATACAGTGTGTGAGTGTGCGATTTAGTCACTCTCTGATACAGTGTTGAGTGTGGGATTTAGTCACTCTCTGATACAGTATGTGAGTATGGGATTTAGTCATTCTCTGATACAGTGTGTGACTGTGGGATTTAGTCACTCTCTGATACAGTGTGTGTGTGGGATTCACTCACTCTCTGATACAGTGTGATTGTGGGATTTACTCACTCTCAGATACAGTGTGTGAGTGTGGGACTTACTCACACTCTGATACAGTGTGTGAGTATGGGATTTACTCACTCTCTGATACTGTGTGTGAGTGTGGGATTCACTCACTCTGTGATACAGTGTGTGAGTGTGGGATTTACTCACTCTCTGATACAGTGTGTGAGTGTGGGATTTAATCAGTCTCTGATACAGTGTGAGTGTGGGATTTACTCACTCTCTGATACAGTGTGTGAGTGTGGGATTTACTCACTCTCTGATACAGTGTGTGAGTGTGGGATTTACTCACTCTCTGATACTGTGTGTGAGTGTGGGATTTACTCACTCTGTGATACAGTGTGAGTGTGGGATTTACTCCCTCTCTGATACAGTGTGTGAGTGTGGGATTTACTCACGCTCTGATACAGTGTGAGAGTGTGGGATTTACTCACTCTCTGATAGTGTGTGGGTGTGGGATTTACTCACTCTCTGATACAGTGTATGGGTGGGATTTACCCACTCTCTGATACAGTGTGTGAGTGTGGGATTTGCTCACTCTCTGATACAGTGTGAGTGTGGGATTTACTGACTATCTGATACAGTGTGTGAGTGTGGGATTTACTCACTCTCTGATACAGTGTGATTGTGGGATTTACTCACTCTCAGATACAGTGTGAGAGTGTGGGACTTACTCACTCGCTGATACAGTGTGTGAGTATGGGATTTACTCACTCTCTGATACGGTGTGAGAGTGGGATTTACTCACTCTCTGATACAGTGTGAGAGTGTGGGATTTACTCACTCTGATACAGTGTGTGAGTGTGGGATTTACTCACTCTCTGATACAGTGTGCGAGTGTGGGATTTAGTCACTCTCTGATACAGTGTGTGAGTGTGGGATTTCCTCACTCTCTGATACATTGTGAGAGAGTGGGATTTACTCACTCTCTGATACAGTGTGTGAGTGTGGGATTTACTCACTCTCTGATACAGTGTGTGAGTGTGGGATTTACTCACTCTCTGATACAGTGTGTGAGTGTGGGATTTACTCACTCTCTGATACAGTGTGTGAGTATGGGATTTACTCACTCTCTGATACAGTGTGTGAGTGTGGGATTTACTCACTCTCTGATACAGTGTGAGTGTGGGATTTACTCACTCTCTGATACAGTATGTGAGTGTGGGATTTAGTCACTCTCTGATACAGTGTGTGAGTGTGGGATTTAGTCACTCTCTGATACAGTGTTGAGTGTGGGATTTAGTCACTCACTGATACAGTGTGTGAGTATGGGATTTAGTCACTCTCTGATGCAGTGTGTGACTGTGGGATTTAGTCACTCTCTGATACGGTGTGTGTGTGGGATTCACTCACTCTCTGATACAGTGTGAGTGTGGGATTTACTCACTCTCTGATACAGTGTGTGAGTGTGCGATTTAGTCACTCTCTGATACAGTGTTGAGTGTGGGATTTAGTCACTCTCTGATACAGTATGTGAGTATGGGATTTAGTCACTCTCTGATACAGTGTGTGACTGTGGGATTTAGTCACTCTCTGATACAGTGTGTGTGTGGGATTCACTCACTCTCTGATACAGTGTGATTGTGGGATTTACTCACTCTCAGATACAGTGTGTGAGTGTGGGACTTACTCACACTCAGATACAGTGTGTGAGTATGGGATTTACTCACTCTCTGATACAGTGTGTGTGTGTGGGATTTACTCACTCTCTGATACAGTGCGTGACTGTGGGATTTACTCATTCTCTGATACAGTGTGTGTGTGGGATTTACTCATTCTCAGATACAGTGTGTGAATGTGGAATTTACTCACTCTCTGATACAGTGTGTGTATGTGGGGTTTACTCATTCTCTGATACAGTGTGTGTGTGGGATTTACTCACTCTCTGATACAGTGTGAGTGTGGGATTTACTCACTCTCTGATACAGTGTGTGGGTGTGGGATTTACTCACTCTCTGATACAGTGTATGTGGGGGATTTACTCACTCTCTGATACAGTGTGTGAGTGTGGGATTTACTCACTCTCAGATACCCTGTGTGAGTGTGGGATTTACTCACTCTCTGATACAGTGTGAGATTGTGGGATTTGCTCACTCTCTGATACAGTGTGTGTGTGGGATTTACTCACTCTCTGATACAGTGTGTGGGTGGGATTTATTCACTCACTGGTACAGTGTATGTGTTGGATTTACTCACTCTCTGATACAGTGTGAGAGTGTGGGATTTACTCACTCTCTGATACAGCGTGTGAGTGTGGGATTTACTCACTCTCTGATACAGTGCGTGAGTGTTGGATTTACTCACTCTCTGATACAGTGTGAGTGTGGGATTTACTCACTCTCTGATAAAGTGTGAGAGTGTGGGATTTACTCACTCTCTGATAGTGTGTGAGTGTGGGATTTACTCACTCTCTGATACAGTGTGTGAGTGTGGGATTTGCTCACTCTCTGATACAGTGTGAGTGTGGGATTTATTCACTCTCTGATACAGTGTGTGAGTGTGGGATTTACTCACTCTCTGATACAGTGTGTGAGTGTGGTATTTACTCACTCTCTGATACTGTGAGTGAGTGTGGGATTTACTCACTCTCTGATACAGTGTGTGAGTATGGGATTTGCTCACTCTCTGATACAGTGTGTGAGTATGGGATTTATTCACTCTCAGACACAGTGTGTGAGTGTGGGATTTACTCACTCACTGATACAGTGTGTGAGTGTGGGATTTAGTCACTCAATGATACAGTGTGTGAGTGAGGGATTTACTCACTCTGTGACACAGTGTGTGAGTGTGGGATTTCCTCACTCTCTGATACAGTGTGTGAGCGTGGGATTTACTCACTCTCTGATACAGTGTGTGAGTGTGGGACTTAGTCACTCTCTGATACAGTGTGAGTGTGGGATTTACTCACTCTCTGATACAGTGTGAGTGTGGGATTTACTCACTCTCTGATACATTGTGTGAGTATGGGATTTATTCACTCTCAGACACAGTGTGTGAGTATGGGATTTAGTCACTCTCTGATACAGTGTGTGACTGTGGGATTTAGTCACTCTCTGATACGGTGTGTGTGTGGGATTCACTCACTCTCTGATACAGTGTGAGTGTGGGATTTACTCACTCTCTGATACAGTGTGTGTATGTGGGGTTTACTCATTCTCTGATACAGTGTGTGTGTGGGATTTACTCACTCTCTGATACAGTGTGAGTGTGGGATTTACTCACTCTCTGATACAGTGTGTGGGTGGGATTTACTCACTCACTGGTACAGTGTATGTGTTGGATTTACTCACTCTCTGATACAGTGTGAGAGTGTGGGATTTACTCACTCTCTGATACAGCGTGTGAGTGTGGGATTTACTCACTCTCTGATACAGTGCGTGAGTGTTGGATTTACTCACTCTCTGATACAGTGTGAGTGTGGGATTTACTCACTCTCTGATAAAGTGTGAGAGTGTGGGATTTACTCACTCTCTGATAGTGTGTGTTTGTGGGATTTACTCATTCTCTGATACAGTGTGAGTGTGGGATTTACCCACTCTCTGATACAGTGTGTGAGTGTGGGATTTGCTCACTCTCTGATACAGTGTGAGTGTGGGATTTATTCACTCTCTGATACAGTGTGTGAGTGTGGGATTTACTCACTCTCTGATACAGTGTGTGAGTGTGGTATTTACTCACTCTCTGATACTGTGAGTGAGTGTGGGATTTACTCACTCTCTGATACAGTGTGTGAGTATGGGATTTGCTCACTCTCTGATACAGTGTGTGAGTATGGGATTTATTCACTCTCAGATACCCTGTGTGAGTGTGGGATTTACTCACTCTCTGATACAGTGTGAGATTGTGGGATTTGCTCACTCTCTGATACAGTGTGTGTGTGGGATTTACTCACTCTCTGATACAGTGTGTGGGTGGGATTTACTCACTCTCTGGTACAGTGTATGTGTTGGATTTACTCACTCTCTGATACAGTGTGAGAGTGTGGGATTTACTCACTCTCTGATACAGCGTGTGAGTGTGGGATTTACTCACTCTCTGATACAGTGCGTGAGTGTTGGATTTACTCACTCTTTGATACAGTGTGAGTGTGGGATTTACTCACTCTCTGATAAAGTGTGAGAGTGTGGGATTTACTCACTCTCTGATAGTGTGTGTTTGTGGGATTTACTCACTCTCTGATACAGTGTGAGTGTGGGATTTACTCCCTCTCTGATACAGTGTGTGAGTGTGGGATTTGCTCACTCTCTGATACAGTGTGAGTGTGGGATTTATTCACTCTCTGATACAGTGTGTGAGTGTGGGATTTACTCACTCTCTGATACAGTGTGTGAGTGTGGTATTTACTCACTCTCTGATACTGTGAGTGAGTGTGGGATTTACTCACTCTCTGATACAGTGTGTGAGTATGGGATTTGCTCACTCTCTGATACAGTGTGTGAGTATGGGATTTATTCACTCTCAGAGACAGTGTGTGAGTGTGGGATTTACTCACTCACTGATACAGTGTGTGAGTGTGGGATTTAGTCACTCAATGATACAGTGTGTGAGTGTGGGATTTACTCACTCTGTGACACAGTGTGTGAGTGTGGGATTTCCTCACTCTCTGATACAGTGTGTGAGCGTGGGATTTACTCACTCTCTGACACAGTGTGTGAGTGCGGGACTTAGTCACTCTCTGATACAGTGTGAGTGTGGGATTTACTCACTCTCTGATACAGTGTGAGTTTGGATTTACTCACTCTCTGATACAGTGTGTGAGTATGGGATTTATTCACTCTCAGACACAGTGTGTGAGTGTGGGATTTACTCACTTCCTTACCGCACCTCGTCCCGATTTAACTGACCACCCTCTTGATAATCTTGATCTCACTTTTATGTTGATGGCAGTTCTTCTATTTCCCAAATGAGTGTCCCGCAATCGGGATATGCCATTGTTACAGACACTGACATTCTGGAAGCAGCTGCTTTCCAGATTCCAGTCTCGGCGCAGAAAGCTGAGCTATTCGCCCTTACTAGAGCTTGTGTTCTGGCCAAAGACCAAAGTGCGAATGTGTACACAGACTCTAGGTACGCTTTTGGTGTCATCCACGATTTTGGCCGCCTCTGGCAGCAACGTGGATTCCTTACCTCTGCAGGCTCTCCCATTCTAAATGCTCTTTGGGTTAAAAATCTCCTCGTTGCTATTCAACTTCCTCGTCAATTGGCTATCATTAAATGTGCTGCGCACACTTTCGCGGACACACCTGTGCAATTAGGAAACGCCCGTGCGGATTCAGCCGCTAAGGCAGCGTCTGCATCAGCCTCTATGATTGTTCCCACAGGGGGTACACAGTCTTTAAATCAGCTACCTATTCTAGCAACAAAGGGCATGCCAGAGTTAGCTGAAATTCAAAGGTTACAGAGGGACGCCTCTGATTCTGAGCGCACATTATGGAAGTCAATGGGGTGTTCGCACTCGTTGACACAAAACCTCTGGCTTACCCCAGTAGGTCAAGTTTGTGTTCAGATTCGTTATCGCCGATACTTATTGATTATTTGCATTCTTGTACCTATCTTGGCAAGGAAGGAATGGTACAGCTACTTTTGAAAACTTGGTGGCACCAAGATCTGAATACAGCAGCACAAATGCGGCTGGATAGATGTCTTATTTGCATGAAAAATAATAAGGGTAAAGGCATTAAATGCCCTCCCGGAACAACCCCCTTGCCAGATGGTCCTTTTGCCTGCATACAGCTTGATTTTATTGAATTACCTAAAGTACAATGCTATAAATATTGTTTAGTGATCATTGATGTATTTAGTAAATGGATTGAAGCCTTCCCCACCACCAACTGTACTGCACATACGGTGGTAAAATTACTATTGACAGAAATTATTCCCCGATTTGGGATTCCCAGAACGATGAGCTCAGACAATGGGACACATTTTGTGGCTCGAATCAATTCTGAATTGTGCGAAGCACTCAAAATTAAACAACAACTGCACTGCGCGTATCATCCACAGGCAGCAGGAATTGTAGAAAGAGCAAATGGGGCCTTAAAAGAAAAATTATCTAAATTGACCGAAGAAACTGGATTAAATTGGCTAAAGATATTGCCTTTGGCACTGTTTCACATGAGGGTTACTCCACATTCGCGGTCCGGACTGTCAGCTGCAGAGATAGTCTACGGTCGGCCAATGAGGACTCCCTGGGATGCCCATGAAGAACCCCAAGAGGGAGTAGACCTCCACGTTATGGGAGATAAAATGCTGAGTTATTTGAAGCAATGAACATTTTCTTTGACGTTTCTCCACTCACAGGTAAAACAGGCCCATCACCCAGCAACAGCCGGAACAAAGATCCCGCGATATCCAGTAGTCAAACCAGGAGACTACGTGCTGATAAAGAATTGGGACAGAGAGAAGTTAGGGCAACGCTGGAGCGTCCCTTTTCAAGTATTGCTGACTACACCAACTGCCGTTAAACTCGAAGGACGTTCGAATTAGGGAGGTTCTGCTGCAATTGTATAAGGTGTTAGTGAGGCCACACCTGGAGTATTGTGTTCAGTTTGGGTCTCCTTACTTGAGAAATACCATTCTGGCACTGGAGGGTGTGCAGAGGAGATTCACTAGGTTAATCCCAGAGCTGAAGGGGTTGGATTACGAGGAGAGGTTGAATAGACTGGGACTGTACTCGTTGGAATTTGGAAGGATGAGGGGGGATCTTATAGAAACATATAAGATTATGAAGGGAATAGACAGGATAGATGCGGGCAGGTTGTTTCCACTGGCGGGTGAAAGCAGAACTAGGGGGCATTGCCTCAAAATAAGGGGAAGTAGATTTAGGACTGAGTTTAGGAGGAACTTCTTCACCCAAAGGGTTGTGAATCTATGGAATTCCTTGCCCAGTGAAGCAGTAGAGGCTCCTTCATTAAATGTTTTTAAGATAAAGATAGATAGTTTTTTGAAGAATAAAGGGATTAAGGGTTATGGTGTTCGGGCCGGAAAGTGGAGCTGAGTCCACAAAAGATCAGCCATGATCTCATTGAATGGTGGAGCAGGCTCGAGGGGCCAGATGGCCTCCTCCTGCTCCTAGTTCTTATGTTCTTATGACAACAGCGTTTCATCTGTAAAGTAATCAGTATAGTATTAATTAGGCTATAGATTTAGTAATCAATGTGCAAGTATCCATTTGCACTTTTTTGTAACTTTCTTAGTTTAAAATATATCAGAAGCAAAGCACTTGAGTAAGGCATTAACAGAAAAATGATACATTTAAATTGTTCTCCAAAAGGACACTTATCAAATTGTAAGGCCGTCCTTTCATCTCACAAGTTGTGAACCTTTGGTACAAGTAAAAGGTCGGATAGTACAGCTTTATTGAAAAGTGCAGAAATAATCATAAACTTCTACCGAGACACCTCCCAAAACAAAATATAAAATTCCAATCCAAATATCTCACACAATCTCAGATATAATGGTACAGTGTCATTCTCATGAAACAGACATGGAAATAGATCATTTAACATATCAATGTTATCACTAAAAGTAATAATGGAGGATGAATACTGAACAGAATGTTCACCCTTAACTCACAAAACAGATATTGACAAGTACAGAAAACACAATAAAATCTTGCACATCAGACAGGTGGACAGACTGAGATTACCTGTCCTCTCGTGTATCTGTAAATAATATTACAGATAGAGATTAAACCCAGAATCCCATAACAGAGACAGACAGCTACAAATGCAAGCACACAGAACAGAGACAGAGTTACAGAATCAAATAGATTTTTCCCTAACACTTGACCCATAACAGAGACAGACAGCTGCAGTGGAAAACACACTCTCACACCCGCACACCAACAACTGAGCAGTAAGCAGTAAAATATGCCATATGTCATAAATAGACAAAGAACAACAGAGAACAAAGAAATGTACAGCACAGGAACAGGCCCTTCGGCCCTCCAAGCCCGTGCCGACCATACTGCCCGACTAAACTACAATCTTCTACACTTCCTGGGTCCGTATCCCTCTATTCCCATCCTATTCATGTATTTGTCAAGATGCCCCTTAAATGTCACTATCGTCCCTGCTTCCACCACCTCCTCCGGTAGCGAGTTCCAGGCACACACTACCCTCTGCGTAAAAAACTTGCCTCGTACATCTACTCTAAACCTTGCCCCTCTCACCTTAAACCTATGCCCCCTCATAATTTGACCCCTCTACCCTGGGAAAAGCCTCTGACTATCCACTCTGTCTATGCCCCTCATAATTTTGTAGACCTCTATCAGGTCGCCCCTCAACCTCCTTCGTTCCAGTGAGAACAAACCGAGTTTATTCAACCGCTCCTCATAGCTAATGCCCTCCATACCAGGCAACATTCTGGTAAATCTCTTCTGCACCCTCTCTAAAGCCTCCACATCCTCCTGGTAGTGTGGCGACCAGAATTGAACACTATACTCCAAGTGTGGCCTCACTAAGATTCTATACAGCTGCAACATGACTTGCCAATTCTTATACTCAATGCCCCAGCCAATGAAGGCAAGCATGCCGTATGCCTTCTTGACTACCTTCTCCACCTGTGTTGCCCCTTTCAATGACCTGTGGACCTGTACTCCTAGATCTCTTTGACTTTCAATACTCTTGAGGGTTCTACCATTCACTGTATATTCCCTACCTGCATTAGACCTTCCAAAATGCATTACCTCACATTTGTCCAGATTAAACTCCATCTGCCATCTCTCCGCCCAAGTCTCCAAACAATCTAAATCCTGCTGTATCCTCTGACAGTCCTCATCGCTATCCGCAATTCCACCAACCTTTGTGTCGTCTGCAAACCTACTAATCAGACCAGTTACATTTTCCTCCAAATCATTTATATAAACTACAAAGAGCAAAGGTCCCAGCACTGATCCCTGTGGAACACCACTGGTCACAGCCCTCCAATTAGAAAAGCATCCTTCCATTGCTACTCTCTATGACCTAGCCAGTTCTGGATCCACCTTGCCAGCTCACCCCTGATCCCGTGTGACTTCACCTTTTGTACTAGTCTACCATGAGGGACCTTGTCAAAGGCCTTACTGAAGTCCATATAGACAACATCCACTGCCCTACCTGCATCAATCATCTTTGTGACCTCCTCGAAAAACTCTATCAAGTTAGTGAGACACGACCTTCCCTTCACAAAACCGTGCTGCCTCTCACTAATACGTCCCTTTGCTTCCAAATGGGAGGAGATCCTGTCTCGAAGAATTCTCTCCAGTAATTTCCCTACCACTGAAGTAAGGCTCACCGGCCTGTAGTTCCCTGGATTATCCTTGCTACTCTTCTTAAACAGAGGAAAAACATTGGCTATTCTCCAGTCCTCCGGGACATCACCTGAAGACAGCGAGGATCCAAAGATTTCTGTCAAGGCCTCAGCAATTTCCTCTCCAGCCTCCTTCCGTATTCTGTGGTAGATCCCATCAGGCCCTGGGGACTTATCTACCTTAATATTTTTTAAGACACCCAACACCTCCTCTTTTTGGATCTCAATGTGACCCAGGCTATCTACACACCCTTCTCCAGACTCAACATCTACCAATTTCTTCTCTTTGGTGAATACTGATGCAAAGTATTCATTTAGTACCTCGCCCATTTCCTCTGGCTCCACACATAGATTCCCTTGCCTATCCTTCAGTGGGCCAACCCTTTCACTGGCTACCCTCTTGCTTTTTATGTACGTGTAAAAAGCCTTGGGATTTTGCTTAACCCTATTTGCCAATGACTTTTCGTGACCCCTTCTAGCCCTCCTGACTCCTTGCTTAAGTTCCTTCCTACTTTCCTTATATTCCACGCAGGCTTCGTCTGTTCCCAGCCTTTTAGCCCTGACAAATGCCTCCTTTTTCTTTTTGACGAGGCCTACAATATCTCTCGTTATCCAAGGTTCCCGAAAATTGCCGTATTTATCCTTCTTCCTCACAGGAACATGTCGGTCCTGAATTCCTTTCAACTGACACTTGAAAGCCTCCCACATGTCAGATGTTCATTTGCCCTCAAACATCCGCCCCCAATCTATGTTCTTCAGTTCCCGCCTAATATTGTTAAAATTAGCCTTCCCCCAATTTACCACATTCATCCTAGGACCACTCTTATCCTTGTCCACCAGTACTTTAAAACTTACTGAATTGTGGTCACTGTTACCAAAATGCTCCCCTACTGAAACATCTACCACCTGGCCGGGCTCATTCCCCAATACCAGGTCCAGTACCGCCCCTTCCCTAGTTGGACTGTCTACATATTGTTTTAAGAAGCCCTCCTGGATGCTCCTTACAAACTCCGCCCCGTCTAAGCCCCTGGCACTAAGTGAGTCCTAATCAATATTGGGGAAGTTGAAGTCTCCCATCACCACAACCCTGTTGTTTTTACTCTTTTCCAAAATCTGTCTACCTATCTGCTCCTCTATCTCCCGCTGGCTGTTGGGAGGCCTGTAGTAAACCCCCAACATTGTGACTGCACCCTTCTTATTCCTGATCTCTACCCATATAGCCTCACTGCCCTCTGAGGTGTCCTCCCGCAGTACAGCTGTGATATTCTCCCGAACCAGTAGCGCAACTCCGCCTCCCCTTTTACATCCCCCTCTATCCCGCCTGAAACATCTAAATCCTGGAACGTTTAGCTGCCAATCCTGCCCTTCCCTCAACCAGGTCTCTGTCATGGCAACAACATCATAGTTCCAAGTACTAATCCAAGCTCTAAGTTCATCTGCCTTACCCGTAATACTTCTTGCATTAAAACATATGCACTTCAGGCCACCAGACCCGCTGTGTTCAGCAACTTCTCCCTGTCTGCTCTGCCTCAGAGCCCCACAGTCCCTATTCCCTAGTTCTCCCTCAATGCTCTCACCTTCTGACCTATTGCTCCCATGCCCACCCCCCTGCCATACTAGTTTAAACCCTCCCGTGTGACACTAGCAAACCTCGCGGCCAGGATATTTATGCCTCTCCGGTTTAGATGCAACCCGTCCTTCTTATATAGGTCACACCTGCTCCGGAAGAGCTCCCAGTGGTCCAGATAACGGAAACCCTCCCTCCTACACCAGCTGTTTAGCCACGTGTTTAGCTGCTCTATCTTCCTATTTCTAGCCTCACTGGCACGTGGCACAGGGAGTAATCCCGAGATTACAACCCTAGAGGTCCTGTCTTTTAACTTTCTGCCTAGCTCCCTGAACTCCTGCTGCAGGACCTCATGCCCCTTCCTGCCTATGTCGTTAGTACCAATATGTACAACGACCTCTGCCTGTTTGCCCTCCCCCTTCAGGATGCCCTCTACCCGTTCGGAGACATCCTGGACCCTGGCACCAGGGAGGCAACATACCATCCTGGAGTCTCTTTCACGTCCACAGAAGCGCCTATCTGTGCCCCTGACTATAGAGTCCCCTATTACTATTACTCTTCTGCGCTTTGACCCTCCCTTCTGAACATCAGAGCCAGCCGTGGTGCCACTGCTCTGGCTGCTGCTGTTTTCCCCTGATAGGCTATCCCCCCCGACAGTATCCAAAGGGGTATACCTGTTTGAGAGGGGGACAACCACAGGGGATTCCTGCACTGACTGCCTGCCCTTTCTGGTGGTCACCCATTTCTCTGCCTGCACCTTGGGTGTGACCACATTTACATAACTGCGATCTATGATGCTTTCCACCACCTGCATGCTCCTAAGTGCATCCAATTGCTGCTCCAACCGAACCATGCGGTCTGTGAGGAGCTCCAGTTGGGTGCACTTTCTGCAGATGAAGCCATCCGGGACGCTGGAAGCCTCCCGGACCTGCCACATCTCACAGTCAGAGCACTGCACCCCTCTAACTGACATTGCGTCAATTATTTAAAATTAAAATCTAAAAAAAAAAAAAGTTTTCATATATTTTAAAACAAATTTCAAAGTTACTGTTAACTATCTGTTTCCTAGCACTAGATTTCTAATAGAAATGCGAAAGCTAAATATAGTACTCTCCGATCTCTGGCTTAGCTATCCCTCTAAATTATAATTAAGTAATTATGTTTAATTAGTTACCAATGCTTAATTTTTTTAAATTTAGTGTAGATTCCCAACCAGCCACTCAGGCCACAGCTTTTCTGTGATGTCACTTCAGTTTCCCCCCGATACACACAATTTGAAAAAGGTATAAAAGTAAAAATGAGTAAAAATCACTTACTTACCTTCTTACCCTCTGAGTGTCTTAGATGTTCTCAGGTTCTCTCCCTGACAGACTGCTCCTCCTCCTCCGAACAGTGAGGGTAAAACACACACTCACGTTTTCTCATGCACATGCCCACTCACAAGTAACTTAGCAGGAAGCACTAAATATGCAGTGTATATCACAGGGAGTCTGAGGGTGAAACACACACTCTCACACCAATAACTGAGCTTTAAGCAGTAAAATATGTCATATATCGCACAGAGAAACAGAGCGGTTTATATACACTCACTCACACTCTGTCTCTCATACACTCTCTCTCACACACACCCACGCACTGTCTCTCTCACACACTCACAAGTCAATAACTGAGCAGTAATCAATAATATATTAATTGTATATCACAGAGACTGTGAGGTTAATACACACTCACTCACTCACACTCTCTCTCTCTCACACACACACTCTCTCCCTCACACACACCAGTCACTGAGCAGTAATCAATTAAATATGCAATATATACCACAGAGATAGAGTGAGGGTAAAACATGTACTCACTCTCTCACTCACACTCTCTTACTCAGTCACACAGCGGTAACTGAGCAGTAAGCTGTAAAATATGTGAATGTGTGTGCTTTACCCTCACTGTCTCTCTCTGATGTATAACACATTTTACAGCTTACTGCTCAGTTACTGCTGTGTGACTGAGTGAGTGTGAGTGAGAGAGTGAGTGCATGTTTTACCCTCACTGTATCTCTGTGGTATATATCGCATATTTAATTGATTACTGCTCAGTGACAGGTGTGTGTGAGAGGGAGAGAGTGTGTGTGCAGTAAGCAGTAAAATATTTGTTATAAATCAGAGAGAATCAGTGAGGGTAAAACACTCTCTCTCTCTCTCTCATAGAAACCCTACAGTGCAGAAGGAGGCCATTCAACCCATCGGGTCTGCATTGACCTTTTGAATGAGCATGCTACCCGAAGACCAATCTCCCACCATCTCCTTGTAACCCTACCAAGGGACAGTTTAGCATATTGAATCCACCTAATCTGCACATCTTTGGACTGTGGGAGGAAACTGGAGCACCCGGAGGAAACCCAAACTCCGCACAGACAGGCACCTGAGGTCAGAATCAAACCCGGCCTCTGGTGCTGTGAGGCAGCAGTGCTAACCACTGTGCCACCCTGCTGCCCATCAGCAGCACATCCACTTTTCACCCTATTGCTCTCTCACACACATTCACCATCCCTCACACATACTCACAGACTCACCCTCTCACACACACTCTCTCACACCAGGAATTGAGCCATAAGCAGTAAAATATGTGTAATACATCACAGAGAGACAGTGAGGATAAAACTTACACTCAATCTCTCTCACACACACACTGGCACTCACACACACCATTAACTGAGCAGTACGCTGTAAAATATGTGTCTATATCATAGAGAGACAGTGAGGATAAAAGTCTCACCCACACTCCCTCCCTCTCACACATACATCTCACTCACGCTCTCCCACACATACACACCATTAACTGAGCAGTAAGCTGTAAAATATTTGATATATATCACAGAAAAACACACACTCGCACACTGTCACACACACGCTCTCTCTCACACACAGATGTTCCCTCTCTCATACACACTCACAGACTCGCTTTCACACACACTCAGTCACTCTCACTCACACACCTACCAGTCAGTAAGCAGTTAAATATGTCTAACACATTAACACAACAATAACTGAGCAGTAAAATATGTTTTCTATCACAGAAACACTGAGCATAAAACTCACACTTTCACTCACACACTCTCACTCACCAGTAACAGTCGCACAATAACCATTAAATATCAACTCTGTCTCTCTCTTCTCTCTCCTCTCTCTCACTCTCTCTCACACACACCCATTCACTCTCACACACCAGTAACTGAGCAGTAAGATATGTTTTATTTCATAGAAACACTGAGCATAAAACTCACACTTTCACTCACACACTCTCACTCACCAGCAACAGTGGTACAATAATCATTAAATATCGACTCTGTCTCTCTCTCCTCTCTCTCTCACTCTCTCTCACACACACCCATTCACTCTCACACACCAGTAACTGAGCAGTAAGTATTAAAATATGTGATATATATATCATGGAGAGACATTAAGGATAAAACTCGCACACACTCTCTCACACGCCAGCAACTGAACAGTAAGAATAAACACACACACAGTCACTAATATACTCACACACTCTCGCTCACACACCCACACACCCGTAACTGAACAGTAAGCAGTAAAATATTCATTATATATCGCAGAGAGACATTGAGGTTAATATGACTCTATCTTCTAATAATCTTTATTGTCACAAGTAGGCTTACATTAACACTGCAATGAAGTCCCTGTGAAAATCCCTTAGTCGCCATATTCTGGCACCTGTTTGGGTACACTGAGGGAGAATTCAGAATGTCCAAATTAGCTAACAGCACGTCTTTTGGGACTATCTATCCATGAGTGTAGTAACCTCACTGTCTCTCTGCGATATATAACAAATATTCTTGTGTTTCCTGCTCAGTTACTGGTGTCTGTGTGTGTGAGAGATAGTGAGTGTTGAGAGTGAGAGTGTGTCTTTACCCTCACTGTCTCTCTATGCTATATAACTCCTATTTCATTCTCTCACACACATTCTCTCACACACTCGTACACTATCTCATTCACACACTCACACCAGGAACTGAGCGGAAAAATATGCATTATATATCGCAGAGAGACAGTGAGGGTAAAACACACACTCTCACTCTATTTCTCTGGCAAACACTAACTCTCACACACACTCACGCTCTCTCTCACACTCTTGCTCCTTCTCTCACAGACTCTCTCACACACACACACATACACACCAGTCACTGAGCAGTAAGCAGTTAAATATGCGTTTTATATCGCAGAGGGACAGTGGGGTTAAAACACACACTCGCACACCAGTAACTGAGCAGTAAAATATGTGTTTTTTATCACCGAGACAATGAAGGTAAAACACACACACTCACGCAGGCTATTTCTCACACTCAGACACTCCCGCACACACAGTGACACATTCTCTCACACACACTCTCATATTCACATACTCTCATATTCACACACTCTCACAACAGTAACTGAGCATTGAGCAGTGAAATACGCATCATATATCACAGAGACAGTGATGGTCAAACACATTCTCACTCTCTCTCTCACAAACTCACCACACACCCCAATAACTGAGCAGCAACAGCAAAATATGTGTTATATATCAAAGAGAGACAATGAGGGTTAAATACACATAGGCTCACTCGCTCGCACACCCACTCTCTCTCATGCACACCCGCTCTCTCTCATGCACACCCACTCCATGCACACCCACTCTCTCTCTCGCATGCACGCCCACTCTCACGCGCACACACACCAACTCTCTCTCATGGACACCCACTCTCTCACACGCAAACCCACTCTCAAACATATCAGTAACTGAGCAGCAGACACTAATATATGCATTATATATCAGATACAGTGAGGAGAAAACTGATACCCACACACACACACTTCTGCTCACACTCTCTCTCTCTCACACACACACTCACACACACCGGTAACTGAATATTACAATGTGTTAGATCACTGAGAGATCTCACACACTCTCTCACTCACACACACTCTCACACACACCAGTCAGCATCATATATCACGGAGAAACAATGAGGGCAAATCACACCTTCACACTCTCATACAGGCACTATCTCTCACACACACTCATGCTCTCTCACACACACCAGTCACTGAGCAGTAAGCAGTTAAATATGCATTGTATGTCTCAGGGGGACAGTGAGGGTAAAACACACTCTCACATACTCACACACTCCAGCAACTGAGCAGTGAGCAGCAAAATATGTTGTATATGATAGACAGACAGTGAGGATAAAACACACACTCGCACACTCTCCAACACCTGTTACTGAGCAGTAAAATATGTTATATATCACAGAGATGATGTGGAGAGGCTGGCGTTGGACTAGGGTGAGCACAGTAAGAAGTCTTACACCAGGTTAAAGTCCAAAAAGTTTGTTTCGAAGCACCACCTGCGGGACTTGAACCTGGTGTTGTTAGAACATAAAACAGTACAGCACAGAACAGGCCCTTCGGCCCTCGATGTTGTGCCGGGCTTTGTCCGAAACCAAGATCAAACTATCCCACTCCCTGTCATTCTGGTGTGCTCCATGTGCCTATCCAATAACCGCTTGAAAGTTCCTTAAGTGTCCGAATCCACTATCACAGCAGGCAGTCCATTCCACACTCTTAACCACTCTCTGAGTAAAGAACCTACCTCGGACATCCCTCCTATATCTCCCACCCCGAACCTTATAGTTAGGCTCCCTTGTAACAGCTACATCCACCCGAGGAAATAGTCTCTGAACGTCCACTCTATCTATCCGCCTCAACATCTTACAACCCTCTATTAAGTCACCTCTCATCCTCCTTCGCTCCTATGAGAAAACCTCTAGATCCATCAACATTTTCTCAAAAGACCTACCCTCCAATCCAGGCAGTATCCTGTAAATCTCCTTTGCACCCTTTCCAATGTTTCCACATCCTTCCTGTAATGAGGTGACCAGAACTGCACACAATACTCCAAATGTGGTCTCATCAGGGTCCTGTACAGTTGCAGCACAGCCCCACGGCTCTTAAACTCAAGCTCCCTGTTAATAAACACTAACACGCTATAGGTCTTCTTCATGGCTCTGTCCACTTGAGTGGCAACCTTCAGAGATATGTGGACATGAACCCCAAGATCTCTCTGTTCCTCCACATTCCTCAGAACCCTACCATTGACCCTGTAATCCGCATTAAAATTTGTCCGACCAAAATGAATCACCTCCCACTTATCAGGGGTTAAACTCCATCTGCCATTTTTCGGCCCAGCTCTGCATCCTATCAATTTCTCTTTGCAGCCTACAACAGCCCTCCACCTCATCCACTACTCCACCAATCTTGGTGTCATCAGCAAATTTACTGACCCACCCTTCAGCCCCCTCCTCCAAGTCATTTATAAAAATCACAAATAGCAGAGGACCCAGCACTGATCCCCGTGGTACACCGCTGGTAACTGGTCTCCAGTCTGAAAACCTTCCATCCACCACCACCCTCTGTCTTCTATGTGATAGCCAGTTACTTATCGAATTGGCCAAATTTCCCTCTATCCCATACCTCCTTACTTTCTTAATGAGCCGACCATGGGTAACCTTATCAAAAACCTGACTAAAATCCATGTATAGTACATCAACTGCTCTACTTTCATCTGCACACTTAGTATCTCCTCAAAGAATTCAATCAAATTTGTGAGACAAGACTTACTCTTCACGAATCCTTGTTGACAATCCCGGATTAAGCTGCATCTTTCCACATGGTCATTAATCCTATCCCTCAGGACACTTTCCATTAACTTACTGACCACCGAGGGCAGCACGGTGGCACAGTGGTTAGCATTGCTGCCTACGGCACTGAGGACCTGGGTTCGAATCTCGGCCCTGGGTCACTGTCCGTGTGGAGTTTGCGCATTCTCCCTGTGTCTGTGTGGGTTTCACCCCCACAACTCAAATATGTGCAAGTTAGGTGGATTAGACACGCTAAATTGCCCCTTAATTGGGAAAAATAATTGCGTACTCTAAATTTATTTTAAAAAACTTACCGACCACCGAAGTCAGACTAACCGGCCAATAATTACTAGTGTCATTCCTATTCCCTTTCTTGAACAGAGGAACAACATTCGCCACTCTCCAGTCCTCTGGCGCTAACCCGTGGACAGTGAGGACCCAAAGATCAAAGGCTCTGCAATCTCATCCCTTGCCTCCCAAAGAAACCAAGGATATATCCCATCTGGCCCAGGGGACTTGTTGCCCCTCAGATTTTTCAAAATTGCTCATAAATCTTCCCTCAGAACATCTACCTCCTCCAGCCTACCCGCCTGTCTCACACACACATCCTAAAAAACACAGCCCCTCTCCTCGGTGAACACTGAAGAAAAGTATTAATTCAACGCCTCTCCTGTCTCTTCTGATGCCACGCAGAGGTTCCCACTACTGTCCTTGACCGGCCCTAACCTCACCCTGGTCACTCTTTTATTTCTCACATAAGAGTAAAAAGCCATGGGATTTTTGTTTACTGACCCACCCTTCAGCCCCCTCCTCCAAGTCATTTAGAAAAATCACAAATCGCCAAGGATTTCTCATGCCCCCTCCTAGCTCTCCTAAGCCCTCTTTTAAGCTAATTCCTTGCTACCTTGTAACCCTCAAGTGACCCAACTGAACCTTGTTTTCTCATCCTTACATACGCTCTTGACAAGACATTCAACCTCTTTTGTGAACCATGGTCCCCTCACACGGCCATTTGCTCCCTGCCAGACAGGCACATACCTATCAAGGACACGCAGTATTTGTTCCTTGACCAAGCTCCACTTTTCATTTGTGCCTTTCCCTGACAGTTTCTGTTCCCATCTTAAGCTCCCTAATTCTTGCCTAATCGCATCATAATTACCCCTCCCACAATTATAAACCTTGCCCTGCCGTATGGCCCTATCCCTCTCCAGCAAGACTTCTTGCTGATTTCACAGAGGGACAGTAAGGGTACAAAACACACGTGCTCTCCCCACACAATCTCTCTCACACACACACCAGTTACTGAGCAGTAAGCAATGAAATATGTTATTTCTGATAGACAGACAGTGAGGATAAAACACACTCACACACCTGTGACTGAGCAGTAAAATATGTTATATATCACAGAGAGACAATGAAGGTAAAACACACACTCTCTCCCCACACACTTACACTCCTGCAGACTATTTCTCACTCTCACACTCCGACACAGACTGACACACTCACTTGCACACGCTCCCTCACACACTCGCACTCTTTCATATTCACACACCTTCTGATACTCATACTCTCTGACACAACAGTTACTGAGTAATAAGCAGTAAAATATGCATCATCTGTCATAGAGAGACAGTGATGGTAAAACACACACTCACACACACCAGCAACTGGGCAGGAACAGTAAAATATGTGTAATATATCAAAGAGAGATAAAGAGGGTAAAATGCAAACATGCTCACACACACACACATGCTCACACACACACACACATGCTCACACACACATGCTCTCACACACACGCGCCCTCTCGCACGCGCTCCCTCGCACTCGCCCTCACCCGCGCGCTCGCCCTCACGCACGCGCACTAGCCCTCACGCACGCGCACTGGCCCTCACGCACGCACTCGCTCTCTCACACATGCCCTCTCTCTCACACACATTCTCTCACGCACACTCACACCAGTACCTGCGCAGTAAGCTGAAAAATGTGTTCTGTATCAAAGACAGACAGTGAGGGTAATACACACTTTCACACACATTAATGCAGTCACTCACACTCTCTCACACCCACAAACACACACTCACTCATCAATAACTGATCAGTAAGCAGTAAAATATGTGTTATATATCAGAGAGTGATATTGAAAATAAAACACACGCACACACTCACATTCTCTCACTCTGACACACCAGTAACTGAGCAGGAAGCAGTAAAATATGCATTATATATCACAGGGACATTGAGGATAAAACTCACACACACTAACTTAGCAGTAAACAGTAAGTATGCGTTCTATATCACAGCGAGATTGGGAGTCTGACGAACAAGGCAGATGAAGTGAGAACATGGGGTTATGATGTATTTGCTGTCACTGAATCACGGTTGGGAGAGGGGAAGGGTTGGGATCTCAATATTCCAGCATACAGGCTCTCCAGGAGAGATAGGGCAGGAGGTAAAAGAGGAGTGAGTGTCACAATTTTGATCAGAGAATGAATTACAGCAGTAAGGAGAGATGACATCTTAGAAAGCTCTTCAACTGGATTGGATTTTGTTCATTGTCACGTGTACCGAGGTACAGTGAAAAATATTTTTCTGCGAGCAGCTCAACAGATCATCAAGTACATGAAAAGAAAAGGAAATAAAAGAAAATACATAATAGGGCAACACAAGGTACACAATGTAACTACATAACACCGGCATCGGGTGAAGCATGCAGGGGTGTAGTATTAATGAGGTCAGTCCATAAGAGGGTCGTTTAGGAGTCTGGTAACAGTGGGGAAGAAGCTGTTTTTGAGTTTGTTTGTGCGTGTTCCCAGACTTTTGTGTCTCCTGCCCGATGGAAGAAGTTGGAAGAGTGAGTAAGCCGGGTGGGAGGGGTCTTTGATTGTGCTTGCCGCTTTTCCCAGGCAGCGGGAGGTGTAGATGGAGTCAATGGATGGGAGGCAGGTTCGTGTGATGGACTGGGCTGTGTTCACGACTCTCTGAAGTGTCTTGCGGTTTTGGGCCGAGCGGTTGCCATACCAGGCCGTGATGCAGCAGCTAGGATGCTTTCTATGGTGCATCTGTAAAAGTTGGTAAGAGTTAATGTGGACATGCCGAATTTCCTGAGTTTCCTGAGGAAGTAAAGGCCCTGTTGAGATTACTTGGTGGTAGCGTCGATGTGGGTGGACCAGGACAGATTTTTGGAGATGTGAACCACTAGGAATTTGAAACTGCGAACAATCTCCACCTCGGCCTCATAGATGCTGACAGTGGTGTGTCCAGTTCTTAGCTTTCTGAAGTCAATGACCGGCTCTTTAGATTTGCTGGCATTGAGGGAGAGGTTGTTGTCGCTACATCACTCCACTAGGTTCTCGATCTCCCTCCTGTATTCTGACTCGTCATTATTCGCGACCCAGCCCACGATGATTGTATCATCAGCAAATTTGTAGATGGAGTTGGAACCGAATTTTGCCACGCAGTCATGTGTGTACAAGGAGGATAGTAAGGGGCTAAGTAGGCAGCCTTGCGGGGCCCAGATATTAGAACTATACTGAAGCCAAATGGGTAGAACTTAAAAACCAAAAAGGAGCAATCACCTTGCTGGAGTGTTCCATAGACCCCCTAACCATCTGAGAGAAATAGGAGAGTGAATATGTAGGACATTTCAGAGCAGTGGAAAAGTAATAGGGGTGTGATAGTGGGAACAGTGGGGCATCTCAACTTCCTCAATATGAACTGGGGTAGTCAAAGTGTGAAAGGTTTAGAGGGAGCGTAATTCTTAAAATGCATCCATGAGAACGTTTTAAGCCAGTACGTAGAGGGACAGACAAGAGAGGAGTCTTGGACTTCACTTTCAGTAACGAAGCTGGACAAGTGGTTGAAGTATCGTTGGGGGAGCATTTTGCAAACAGTGATCATAACTTCATTAGATTCAAGATAGTTCTGGAAAAGGAGATGGATGGACCTGAGATCAAAGTTCACAACTGGAGGAAGGCTGATTTTAATAAGATCAGATATGATTTGGCCAGAGTTGATAGGGAGCAGACACGTTTAGGTAAATCTGTGACAGAACAGTGGAACACATTCAACAAGGAAATAGGGAGAGTACACGGCCAACATGTTCCAATCAAGAAACGGGTGGGACCAACAAATCCAGTCAACCATGTATATTGAGGGATATACAGTGTTGGATAAGGAGAAAAGGGGAGGCTTGTGGCCGATATCGAGGGCTCAAAACAGCAGAAGTGCTAGAGGTGTACAGAATGTGCAAGAGGGGACTTAAAACGGAAATAAGGAGAGCAAAAAAGAGACATGAAGATAGAACATTACAGCGCAGTACAGGCCCTTCGGCCCGCGATGTTGTGCCGACCTGTGAAACCACTCTAAAGCCCATCTACACTATTCCCTTATCGTCCATATGTCTATCCAATGACCATTTGAATGCCCTTAGTGTTGGCGAGTCCACTACTGTTGCAGGCAGGGCATTCCACGCCCTTACTACTCTCTGAGTAAAGAACCTACCTCTGACATCTGTCCTATATCTATCTCCCCTCAATTTAAATCTATGTCCCCCTCGTGCTAGACATCACCATCCGAGGAAAAAGACTCTCACTGTCCACCCTATCCAATCCTCTGATCATCTTGTATGCCTCAATTTTATTTTTATTTTTTTAGTGTACCCAACTCATTTTTTCCAATTAAGGGGCAATTTGGTGTGGCCAATCCACCTAACTTGCACATCTTTGGGGGCGAAACCCACGCAAATATGGGGAGAATGTGCAAACTCCACACGGACAGTGACCCAGAGCCAGGATCGAACCTGGGACCTCAGCGCCGTGAGGCAGCAGGGCTAACCCACTGCGCCACCGTGCTGCCCTATTGTGTGCCTCAATTAAGTCACCTCTTAACCTTCTTCTCTCTAATGTAAACAGCCTCAAGTCTCTCAGCCTTTCCTCATAAGATCTTCCCTCCATACCAGGCAACATTCTGGTGAATCTCCTCTGCACCCTTTCCAATGCTTCCAAATCCTTCCTATAATGCGGCGACCAGAATTGCACGCAATACTCCAAATGCGGTCGCACCAGATACTGAAAGGATACTGGCAGGTAAAATAAAGATGTTAAGTTGTTCTACAAGTACATTAAGGGTAAAATGATAACTTGGGGCAGAGTAAGGCCCATGATGGATCACAGTGGTAACTTGTGTGTGGAGCCGGGGGATGTAGGTGGGGTTCGAAATGGGTACTTTGTGTCAGTGTTCACCAGTGAGAAGGACAGTGTGGGTATAGAAATCAGGGAGAAGGACTGTCATAAAACTAAAGCGATTAATATAGACCGAGAAGAGGTTCGGAGTGGGAGGCTTCAAAGTAGACAAAGCTCCAGGGCCAGATGAAATGTATCCCAGGCTGATGAGTGAGGCAAGCGAGGAAATAGCAGGGACACTGGCAATAATTTTCAATTCCTCTCTGGCCACAGGAGAGGCGCTGGCAGACTGGAGGATCGCCAATGTGGTACCATTATTGAAGAAGGGAGGAAAGGATAAACCAGGAAACTACAGGCCTGTCAGTCTAACCTGTGTGGTGGGGAAACTATTGGAAGCAAATCTGAGACACAGAATTAATCTGCATTTGTAGAGGCAGAGATTAAAAGGTCAGCGTGGTTTGGTTAAGGGGAGGAGATGTCTGACCGACTTGATTGAATTTTCCTAAGAGGTGAACAGGTGTGTAGATGAGTGAAATGCATTTTGACGTAGTCTACTTGGACTTCAGCAAGGCTTTTCATCAGGTCCCACATGGGAGACTGATGTGAAGACACATGCCCAAGGGACCGAAGGACATTTGGCAAATTGGATCCAAAATTGCTGAGTGGCAGGAAGCAGAGGCTGTTGGTGGAGGAGTGTCTTTCTAATAATAATAATAATTGCTTATTGTCACAAGTAGGCTTCAATGAAGTTACTGTGAAAAGCACCAAGTTGCCTCATTCCGGCACCAGTTCGGGGAGGCCGGTACGGGAATTGAACCCGTTCTGCATTACATGCCAGCTGTTTAGTCCACTGTGCTAAACCAGCCCCTAGCCTCTGATTGGAAGATCGTGTCCAGTGGTTTCCCACAGGGATCAGTGTTGAGGCCCTTGCTGTTTGTGGTTGATACAAATGCTTTAGATATGAATATAGGAGGGTTGATCAGTAAGTTTGCTGCAAATATGAAATTTGGTGGGGTGGTAAATATTGTGGAGGATAGCCTCCGAATACAGGAGGACACAGATGGACTGATCAGTGGCAAACGGAATTCAATCTGGAAGAGATGCACTTGGGCAGGACAAACAAGACAAGAGAATACATGATAAATGGCAGGACGCTGGGAGGCTCGAAGGACCGGAGGGATCTTGGTGTGCATGTACACCAGTACCTTAAGGTAGCAGAGCAGCTGGATACAATGGTTAAGGAAGCCTATGGCAGTGTGGATCAAACTTTTTAACCTGGGTCCCATTTTTACCAACCGGCCATCCTTCGGGACCCTCGCTGGGCGGCCTTTGCGACCATCTCCGGCTGATCTTCGCGACCCACCATTTTCACTTGACTTTAATGTGACAGGTGAGCCTGCTCGGTCCCCACGATCTCACTTGCTTTGTTATTCAATGTTACATTTCTGATAATGACTTCAGCTGATGATTTAAGATCTCACTGCATCCATTGACATAAATTACAGAGGTTTGTCCTCGAACTCGCCATGCTTAGTCGTCAAATGTCTTTGACAATTTGAGGTTTTAAACATTCATTTGCCAGTAATTCCCTGCATGTAACACGCATGAAATTTGACTCCTGATTGCAGTGGCACAATTTATAAACCCACCCCTCAAATACTCATCGTTGTGCTGCTTTGTTCCTGTTTTCAGCTTCTTCATGGATTGTTCACCAGAGGCCCTGGAGTTCACTCCAGCACTGCTGGCAGCTGCAAAATGGAGGAATCTCTCTCGGGCCCAGAACACGTGATGTCAGTGTATGGGGCATGTGACCTGCTCGCTGGCGCCGCCTCCGGTGGGAGGACTCCAGAATTTGCTGAAAATAACTGGCCTGGGACTGTGCCCTGACATCAGGAGGAGCCAGTCCAACTTGCGCGCTAGATGATAAGGCGCGGGATGGCCGTTAATCTCAAACGGCTATTACAGCCGGCACTTTTAAAAAGCTGATCGTGACCATTGGCCATTCCTCCCGCAATCTGGATTACCGCAACCCTCCTGAAACCTTCCCGAGATCCACCCACAGGTCACGAACCTGAGCTTGAAAACCCCAGGCCGATGGTACCCCAGTCTCTATTAGCAGAGTACGAAGTCTTACAACACCAGGTTAAAGTCCAACAGGTTTGTTTCGATGCCACTAGCTTTCGGAGCGCTGCTCCTTCCTCAGGTGAATGAAGAGGTATGTTCCAGAAACACACATATAGACAGATACAAAGATGCCAAACAATGCTTGGAATGCGACCATGAGCAGGTGATTAAATCTTTACAGATCCAGAGATGGGGTAACTCCAGGTTAAAGAGGTGTGAATTGTGTCAAGCCAGGACAGTTGGTAGGATTTCGCAGGCCAGATGGTGGGGGATGAATGTAATGCGAGATGAATCCCAGGTCCCGGTTGAGGCCGCACTCATGTGTGCGGAACTTGGCTATAAGTTTCTGCTCGGCGATTCAGCGTTGTCGCGCGTCCTTCAGGACAACGCAGTAAATCTATTAGCAAATGCACAGAGTTAAAGAACAGGCAGATTCGTCTGGAACTGTAAAAATGTTGGTTAGGCCTCAGCTAGAGTAATACTCACACTCACACTGTATCAGAGAGTGAGTAAATCCCACACTCACACACTATATCAGATAGTGAGTAAATCCCACACTCACACACTGTATCAGAGAGTGAGTAAATCCCACACTCACACACTGTATCAGAGAGTGACTAAATCCCACACTCACACACTGTATCAGAGAGTGAGTAAATCCCACACTCACACACTGTATCAGAGAGTGAGTAAATCCCACACTCACACACTGTATCAGAGAGTGACTAAATCCCACACTCACACACTGTATCAGAGAGTGAGTAAATCCCACACTCACACACTATATCAGATAGTGAGTAAATCCCACACTCACACACTGTATCAGAGAGTGAGTAAATCCCACACTCACACACTGTATCAGAGAGTGACTAAATCCCACACTCACACACTGTATCAGAGAGAGTAAATCCCACACTCACACACTGTATCAGAGAGTGAGTAAATCCCACACTCACACATTGTATCAGAGAGTGAGTAAATCCCACACTCACACACTGTATCAGAGAGTGAGTAAATCCCACACTCACACACTGTATCAGAGAGTGAGTAAATCCCACACTCACACATTGTATCAGAGAGTGAGTAAATCCCACACTCACACATTGTATCAGATAGTGAGTAAATCCCACACTCACACACAGTATCAGAGAGTGAGTAAATCCCACACTCACACACAGTATCAGAGAGTGAGTGAATCCCACACTCACACACTATATCAGATAGTGAGTAAATCCTACACTCACACATTGTATCAGAGAGTGAGTAAATCCCACGCTCACAAACTATCAGAGTGAGTAAATCCCACACTCACACACAGTATCAGAGAGTGAGTGAATCCCACACTCACACACTGTATCAGAGAGTGAGTAAATCCCACACTCACACACTGTATGAGAGTGAGTAAATCCCACACTCGCACACTGTATCAGAGAGTGAGTAAATTCCACACTTACACACTGTATCAGTGAGTGAGTAAATCACACACTCACACACTGTATCAGAGAGCGAGTAAATCCCACACTCACAGTGTATCAGAGAGTGAGTAAATCCGACACTCACACACTATCAGAGTGAGTAAATCCCACACTCACACACAGTATCAGAGAGTGAGTGAATCCCACACTCACACACTGTATCAGAGAGAGAGTAAATCCCACACTCACACACTGTATCAGAGATTGAGTAAATAACACACTCACACACTGTATCAGAGAGTGAGTAAATCCCACACTCACACACTGTAGCAGAGAGTGAGTAAATCCCACACTCACAGACTGTATCAGAGTGAGTAAATCGCACTCACACACATTGTATCAGAGAGTGAGTAAATCCCACACTCAAACACTGTATCAGAGTGAGTGAATCCCACACTCTCACACTGCATCAGAGAGTGAGTAAATCCCACACCCACACACTATCAGAGAGCGAGCAAATCCCACACACACACTGTATCAGAGAGTGAGTAAATCCCACACTTACACACTGTATCAGAGAGTGAGTAAATCCCACACTCACACTGTATCAGAGAGTGAGTAAATCCCACACTCACACACTGTATCAGAGAGTGAGTAAATCCCACACTCACACACTGTATCAGAGAGTGAGCAAATCGCACACTCATCACGATCAGAGAGTGAGTAAATCCCACACACACACTGTACCAGAGAGTGAGTAAATCCCACACTCACACACTGTATCAGAGAGTGAGTAAATCCCACACTCACACTGTATCAGAGAGTGAGTAAATCCCACACTCACACACTATCAGAGTGAGTAAATCCCACACTCACACACAGTATCAGAGAGTGAGTGAATCCCACACTCACACACTGTATCAGAGAGTGAGTAAATCCCACACACACACACTGTATGAGAGTGAGTAAATCCCACACTCGCACACTATATCAGAGAGTGAGTAAATCCCACACTCACTGTATCAGTGAGTGAGTAAATCCCACAGTCACACACTGTATCTGAGAGTGAGTAAATCCCACACTCACACACTGTATCAGAGAGTGAGTAAATCCCTCACTCACACACTGTATCAGAGAGTGAGTAAATCCCACACTCACACACTGTATCAGAGAGTGAGTGGATCCCCCACACACAGACTGTATCAGAGTGAGTAAATCCCACACTCACACACTGTATCAGAGAGTGAGTAAATCCCACACTCACACACTGTATCAGAGAGTGAGCAAATATCACACTCACACACTGTATCAGAGAGTGGGTAAATCCAACACACACACTGTATCAGAGAGTGAGTAAATCACACACCCACACACTGTATCAGAGAGTGAGTAAATCCCACACTCACAGACTGTATCAGAGAGTGAGTAAATCCCACACTCACACACTTTATCAGAGTGAGTAAATCCCACACTCACACTGTATCAGAGAGTGAGTAAATCCCACACTCACACACTGTATCAGGGAGTGAGTAAATCCCACACTCACACACTGTATCAGAGAGTGAGTAAATCCCACACTCACACACTGTGTCAGAGAGAGAGTAAATCCCACACTCACACACTGTATCAGAGAGTGAGTAAATCCCACAATCTCACACTGTATCAGAGAGTGAGTGAATCCCACACTCACACTGTATCAGAGAGTGAGTAAATCCCACACTCACACACTGTATCAGAGAGTGAGTAAATCCCACAATCTCACACTGTATCAGAGAGTGAGTGAATCCCACACTCACACTGTATCAGAGAGTGAGTAAATCCCACACTCACACACTGTATCAGAGAGTGAGTAAATCCCACACTCACACACTGTATCAGAGAGTGAGTAAATCCCACACTCACACACTGTATCAGAGAGTGAGTAAATTCCACACTCACACTCTGTATCAGAGAGTGAGTAAATCCCACACTCACACACTGTGTCAGAGAGTGAGTAAATCCCACACTCACACACTCTATCAGAGAGTGAGTAAATCCCACACTCACACTCTATCAGAGAGTGAGTGAATCCCACACTCACACACTGTATCAGAGAGTGAGTAAATCCCACACTCACACACTGTATCAGAGAGTGAGTAAATCCCACACTCACACACTGTGTCAGAGAGTGAGTAAATCCCACACTCACACACTGTATCAGAGAGTGAGTAAATCCCACACACACACTGTATCAGAGAGTGAGTTAATCCCACACTCACACTGTATCAGAGAGTGAGTAAGTCCAACACTCACACACTGTATCAGAGAGTGAGTAAATCCCACACTCACAATGTATCAGAGAGTGAGTAAATCCCACACTCACACACTGTATCAGAGAGTGAGTAAATCCCACACTCACACACTGTATCAGAGAGTGAGTAAATCCCACACACTCACTGTATCAGAGAGTGCGTAAATCCCACACTCACACACTGTATCAGACTGATTAAATCCCACACTCACATTGTATCAGTGAGTGAGTAAATCCCACACTCACAGACTGTATCAGAAAGTGAGTAAATCCCACACTCACACACTGTATCAGAGAGTGAGTAAATCACACACGCACACACTGTAACAGAGAGTGAGTAAATCCCACACTCACACACTGTATCAGAGAGTGAGTAAATCCCACACTCACACACTGTATCGGAGAGTGATTAAATCCACACTCACACACGGTATCAGTTAGTCAGTAAATCCCACACTCTCACACTGTATCAGAGAGTGAGTAAATCCCATACTCACACACTGTATCAGAGAGTGAGTAAATCCCACACTCACACACTGTATCAGAGAGTGAGGAAATCCCACACACTCACATTGTATCGGAGAGTGAGTAAATCCCACACTCACACACTGTCAGTGAGTGAGTAAATCCCACACTCACACGCTGTATCAGAGAGTGAGTAAATCCCACACTCACACACTGTATCAGAGAGTGAGTAAATCCCACACTCGCACACTGTATCAGAGAGTGAGTAAATCCCACACACACACACTGTATCAGAGTGAGTAAATCCCACACTCACACACTGTATCAGAGAGTGAGTAAATCCCACACACACACTGTAACAGAGAGTGCGTAAATCCCACACTCACACACTGTATCAGAGTGAGTACATCCCAAACTCACACACTGTATCAGAGAGTGAGTAAATCACACACTCACACACTGTATCAGAGAGTGAGTCAATCCCACACACACACTGTAACAGAGAGTGAGTAAATCCCACACTCACACACTGTATCAGAGTGAGTACATCCCACACTCACGCACTGTATCAGAGAGTGAGTAAATCCCACACTCACACACTGTATCAAAGTGAGTAAATCCCACACTCACACACTGTATCAGAGAGTGAGTAAATTCCACACACACACACTGTATCAGAGTGAGTACATCCCACACTCACACACTGTATCAGAGAGTGAGTAAATCCCACACTCACACACTGTATCAGAGAGTGAGCAAATCCCACACACACACTGTATCAGAGAGTGAGTAAATCCCACACACACTTTATCAGAGAGTGAGTAAATCCCACACTCACACACTGTATCAGAGAGTGAGTAAATCCCACACACACACTGTAACAGAGAGTGCGTAAATCCCACACTCACACACTGTATCAGAGTGAGTACATCCCAAACTCAGACACTGTATCAGAGAGTGAGTAAATCACACACTCACACACTGTATCAGAGAGTGAGTCAATCCCACACACACACTGTAACAGAGAGTGAGTACATCCCACACTCACACACTGTATCAGAGTGTGTACATCACACACTCACACACTGTATCAGAGTGTGAGTAAATCCCACACTCACACACTGTATCAGAGAGTGAGTAAATCCCACACTCGCACACTGTATCAGAGAGTTAGTAAATCCCACACTCACACGCTGTATCAGAGAGTGAGTAAATCCCACAGTCACACACTGTATCAGAGAGTGAGTAAATCCCACACTCGCACACTGTATCAGAGAGTGAGTAAATCCCACACACACACTCTGTATCAGAGTGAGTAAATCCCACACTCACACACTGTATCAGAGAGTGAGTAAATCCCACACACACACTGTAACAGAGAGTGCGTAAATCCCACACTCACACACTGTATCAGAGTGAGTACATCCCAAACTCACACACTGTATCAGAGAGTGAGTAAATCATACACTCACACACTGTATCAGAGAGTGAGTCAATCCCACACACACACTGTAACAGAGAGTGAGTAAATCCCACACTCACACACTGTATCAGAGTGAGTACATCCCACACTCACGCACTGTATCAGAGAGTGAGTAAATCCCACACTCACACACTGTATCAAAGTGAGTAAATCCCACACTCACACACTGTATCAGAGAGTGAGTAAATTCCACACACACACACTGTATCAGAGTGAGTACATCCCACACTCACACACTGTATCAGAGAGTGAGTAAATCCCACACTCACACACTGTATCAGAGAGTGAGCAAATCCCACACACACACTGTATCAGAGAGTGAGTAAATCCCACATACACTTTATCAGAGAGTGAGTAAATCCCACACTCACACACTGTATCAGAGAGTGTGTAAATCCCACACACACACTGTAACAGAGAGTGCGTAAATCCCACACTCACACACTGTATCAGAGTGAGTACATCCCAAACTCACACACTGTATCAGAGAGTGAGTAAATCACACACTCACACACTGTATCAGAGAGTGAGTCAATCCCACACACACACTGTAACAGAGAGTGAGTAAATCCAACACTCACACACTGTATCAGAGTGTGTACATCCCACACTCACGCACTGTATCAGAGAGTGAGTAAATCCCACACTCACACACTGTATCAAAGTGAGTAAATCCCACACTCACACACTGTATCAGAGAGTGAGTAAATTCCACACACACACACTGTATCAGAGTGAGTACATCCCACACTCAAACACTGTATCAGAGAGTGAGTAAATCCCACACTCACACACTGTATCAGAGAGTGAGCAAATCCCACACACACACACTGTATCAGAGAGTGAGTAAATCCCACACACACTTTATCAGAGAGTGAGTAAATCCCACACTCACACACTCTATCAGAGAGTGAGTAAATACCACACACACACTGTATCAGAGAGTGAGTAACTCCCACACTCACACACTGTATCAGGGAGTGAGTAAATCACACACTCTCACACTGTAACAGAGAGTGAGTAAATCCCACACTCACACACTGTATCAGAGAGTGAGTAAATCCCACACTCACACACTGTATCAGAGAGTGAGTAAATCCCACACACACACACTGTATCAGAGTGAGTAAATCCCACACTGACACACTATCAAAGTGATTACATCCCACAGTCACGCACTGTATCAGAGAGTGAGTAAGTCCCACACTCGCACACTGTATCAAAGTGAGTAAATCCCACACTCACACACTGTATCAGTGAGTGAGTAAATCCCACACTCTCACACTGTATCAGAGAGTGAGTAAATCCCACACTCATACACTGTATCAGAGAGTGAGTAAATCGCACACTCACACACTGTATCAGACTGAGTAAATCCCACACTCACATTGTATCAGAGAGTGAGTAAATCCCACACTCACAGACTGTATCAGAGAGTGATAAATCCCACACTCACACACTGTATCAGAGAGTGAGTAAATCACACACGCACACACTGTAACAGAGAGTGAGTAAATCCCACACTCACACACTGTATCAGCGAGTGAGTAAATCCCACACTCACACACTGTATCGGAGAGTGATTAAATCCACACTCACACACGGTATCAGTTAGTCAGTAAATCCCACACTCTCACACTGTATCAGAGAGTGAGTAAATCCCATACTCACACATTGTATCAGAGAGTGAGTAAATCCCACACTCACACACTGTATCAGAGAGTGAGGAAATCCCACACACTCACATTGTATCGGAGAGTGAGTAAATCCCACACTCACACACTGTCAGTGAGTGAGTAAATCCCACACTCACACACTGTATCAGAGAGTGAGTAAATCCCACACTCACACACTGTATCAGAGAGTGAGTAAATCCCACACTCGCACACTGTATCAGAGAGTGAGTAAATCCCACACTCACACGCTGTATCAGAGAGTGAGTAAATCCCACAGTCACACACTGTATCAGAGAGTGAGTAAATCCCACACTCGCACACTGTATCAGAGAGTGAGTAAATCCCACACTCGCACACTGTATCAGAGAATGAGTAAATCCCACAGTCTCACACTGTATCAGAGAGTGAACAAATCCCACACTCTCACACTGTATCGGAGTGAGTAAATCCCACACTCTCACACTGTCAGAGAGTGAGTAAATCCCACACTCACACACTGTATCAGAGAGTGAGTAAATACCACACACACACTGTATCAGAGAGTGAGTAACTCCCACACTCACACACTGTATCAGGGAGTGAGTAAATCACACACTCACACACTGTAACATTGAGTGAGTAAATCCCACACTCACACACTGTATCAGAGAGTGAGTAAGTCCCACACTCGCACACTGTATCAAAGTGAGTAAATCCCACACTCACACACTGTATCAGTGAGTGAGTAAATCCCACACTCTCACACTGTATCAGAGAGTGAGTAAATCGCACACTCACACACTGTATCAGACTGAGTAAATCCCACACTCACACACTGTATCAGAGAGTGAGTAAATCCCACACTCACACACTGTATCAGAGAGTGAGTAAATCCCACACACACACACTGTATCAGAGTGAGTAAATCCCACACTCACACACTGTATCAGAGTGAGTACATCCCACAGTCACGCACTGTATCAGAGAGTGAGTAAGTCCCACACTCGCACACTGTATCAAAGTGAGTAAATCCCACACTCACAAACTGTATCAGTGAGTGAGTAAATCCCACACTCTCACACTGTATCAGAGAGTGAGTAAATCGCACACTCACACACTGTATCAGACTGAGTAAATCCCACACTCACACACTGTATCAGAGAGTGAGTAAATCCCACACTCACACTGTATCAGAGAGTGAGTAAATCCCACACACTCACACTGTATCAGAGAGTGAGTAACTCCCACACTCACACACTGTATCAGAGAGTGAGTAAATCCCACACTCACACACTGTATCAGAGTGAGTAAATCCCACAGTCACACATTGTATCAGAGTGAGTAAATCCCACACTCACACACTGTATCAGAGAGTGAGTAAATCCCACACTCTCACATTGTATCAGAGAGTGAGTAAATCCCACACTCACACACTGTATCAGAGAGTAAATCCCACACTCTCACACTGTATCAGAGAGTGAGTAAATCCCACACACACACACTGTATCAGAGAGTGAGTAAATCCCACACTCACACACTGTATCAGAGTGAGTAAATTCCACACTCACACACTGTATCAGAGAGTGAGTAAATCCCACACTCACACTGTATCAGTGAGTAAATCGCACACTCACACACAGTATCAGAGAGTGAGTAAATCCCACACTCAGACACTCTATCAGAGTGAGTAAATCCTACACACTCACACTGTATCAGAGTGAGTAAATCCCACAGTCACACACTGTATCAGAGAGTGAGTAAATCCCACACTCACACACTGTATCAGAGAGTGAGTAAATCCCACACTCTCACACTGTATCAGAGAGTGAGTAAATCCCACACTCGCACACTGTATCAGAGAGTGAGTAAATCCCACACTCACACACTGTATCAAAGTGAGTAAATCCCACACTCACACACTGTATCAGAGAGTGAGTAAATCCCACACTCACACACTGTATCAGAGAGTGAGGATATCACACATTGTATCGGAGAGTGAGTAAATCCCACAGTCATACACTGTATCAGAGAGTGAGTAAATCCCACACTCACACTGTATCAGAGAGTGAGTAAATCCCACACTCACACACTGTATCGGAGAGTGATTAAATCCACACTCACACACGGTATCAGTTAGTCAGTAAATCCCACACTCTCACACTGTATCAGAGAGTGAGTAAATCCCATACTCACACACTGTATCAGAGAGTGAGTAAATCCCACACTCACACACTGTATCAGAGAGTAAGGAAATCCCACACACTCACATTGTATCGGAGAGTGAGTAAATCCCACACTCACACACTGTCAGTGAGTGAGTAAATCCCACACTCACACACTGTATCAGAGAGTGAGTAAATCCCACACTCACACACTGTATCAGAGAGTGAGTAAATCCCACACTCGCACACTGTATCAGAGAGTGAGTAAATCCCACACTCACACGCTGTATCAGAGAGTGAGTAAATCCCACAGTCACACACTGTATCAGAGAGTGAGTAAATCCCACACTCGCACACTGTATCAGAGAGTGAGTAAATCCCACACTCGCACACTGTATCAGAGAATGAGTAAATCCCACAGTCTCACACTGTATCAGAGAGTGAACAAATCCCACACTCTCACACTGTATCGGAGTGAGTAAATCCCACACTCTCACACTGTCAGAGAGTGAGTAAATCCCACACTCACACACTGTATCAGAGAGTGAGTAAATACCACACACACACTGTATCAGAGAGTGAGTAACTCCCACACTCACACACTGAATCAGGGAGTGAGTAAATCACACACTCACACACTGTAACATTGAGTGAGTAAATCCCACACTCACACACTGTATCAGAGAGTGAGTAAGTCCCACACTCGCACACTGTATCAAAGTGAGTAAATCCCACACTCACACACTGTATCAGTGAGTGAGTAAATCCCACACTCTCACACTGTATCAGAGAGTGAGTAAATCGCACACTCACACACTGTATCAGACTGAGTAAATCCCACACTCACACACTGTATCAGAGAGTGAGTAAATCCCACACTCACACACTGTATCAGAGAGTGAGTAAATCCCACACACACACACTGTATCAGAGTGAGTAAATCCCACACACACACACTGTATCAGAGTGAGTAAAACCCACAGTCACGCACTGTATCAGAGAGTGAGTAAGTCCCACACTCGCACACTGTATCAAAGTGAGTAAATCCCACACTCACAAACTGTATCAGTGAGTGAGTAAATCCCACACTCTCACACTGTATCAGAGAGTGAGTAAATCGCACACTCACACACTGTATCAGAGTGAGTAAATCCTACACACTCACACTGTATCAGAGTGAGTAAATCGCACACTCACACACTGTATCAGAGAGTGAGTAAATCCCACACTCACACACTCTATCAGAGTGAGTAAATCCTACACACTCACACTGTATCAGAGTGAGTAAATCCCACAGTCACACACTGTATCAGAGAGTGAGTAAATCCCACACTCACACTGTATCAGAGTGAGTAAATTCCACACTCACACACTGTATCAGAGAGTGAGTAAATCCCACACTCACACTGTATCAGAGTGAGTAAATTCCACACTCACACTGTATCAGTGAGTAAATCCCACACACTCACATTGTATCGGAGAGTGAGTAAATCCCACACTCACACACTGTCAGTGAGTGAGTAAATCCCACACTCACACACTGTATCAGAGAGTGAGTAAATCCCACACTCACACACTGTATCAGAGAGTGAGTAAATCCCACACTCACACACTGTATCAGAGAGTGAGTAAATACCACACTCACACACTGTATCAGAGAGTGAGTAAATACCACACACACACTGTATCAGAGAGTGAGTAACTCCCACACTCACACACTGTATCAGGGAGTGAGTAAATCACACACTCACACACTGTAACATTGAGTGAGTAAATCCCACACTCACACACTGTATCAGAGAGTGAGTAAATCCCACACTCGCACACTGTATCAGAGAGTGAGTAAATCCCACACTCACACGCTGTATCAGAGAGTGAGTAAATCCCACAGTCACACACTGTATCAGAGAGTGAGTAAATCCCACACTCGCACACTGTATCAGAGAGTGAGTAAATCCCACACTCGCACACTGTATCAGAGAATGAGTAAATCCCACAGTCTCACACTGTATCAGAGAGTGAACAAATCCCACACTCTCACACTGTATCGGAGTGAGTAAATCCCACACTCTCACACTGTCAGAGAGTGAGTAAATCCCACACTCACACACTGTATCAGAGAGTGAGTAAATACCACACACACACTGTATCAGAGAGTGAGTAACTCCCACACTCACACACTGTATCAGGGAGTGAGTAAATCACACACTCACACACTGTAACATTGAGTGAGTAAATCCCACACTCACACACTGTATCAGAGAGTGAGTAAGTCCCACACTCGCACACTGTATCAAAGTGAGTAAATCCCACACTCACACACTGTATCAGTGAGTGAGTAAATCCCACACTCTCACACTGTATCAGAGAGTGAGTAAATCGCACACTCACACACTGTATCAGACTGAGTAAATCCCACACTCACACACTGTATCAGAGAGTGAGTAAATCCCACACTCACACACTGTATCAGAGAGTGAGTAAATCCCACACACACACACTGTATCAGAGTGAGTAAATCCCACACTCACACACTGTATCAGAGTGAGTATATCCCACAGTCACGCACTGTATCAGAGAGTGAGTAAGTCCCACACTCGCACACTGTATCAAAGTGAGTAAATCCCACACTCACAAACTGTATCAGTGAGTGAGTAAATCCCACACTCTCACACTGTATCAGAGAGTGAGTAAATCGCACACTCACACACTGTATCAGACTGAGTAAATCCCACACTCACACACTGTATCAGAGAGTGAGTAAATCCCACACTCACACACTGTATCAGAGAGTGAGTAAATCCCACACACTCACACTGTATCAGAGAGTGAGTAACTCCCACACTCACACACTGTATCAGAGAGTGAGTAAATCCCACACTCACACACTGTATCAGAGTGAGTAAATCCCACAGTCACACATTGTATCAGAGTGAGTAATTCCCACACTCACACACTGTATCAGAGAGTGAGTAAATCCCACACTCTCACATTGTATCAGAGAGTGAGTAAATCCCACACTCACACACTGTATCAGAGAGTAAATCCCACACTCTCACACTGTATCAGAGAGTGAGTAAATCCCACACTCACACACTGTATCAGAGTGAGTAAATTCCACACACTCACACACTGTATCAGAGAGTGTGTAAATCCCACACTCACACACTGTATCAGAGAGTGAGTAAATCCCACACTCAGACACTCTATCAGAGTGAGTAAATCCTACACACTCACACTGTATCAGAGTGAGTAAATCCCACAGTCACACACTGTATCAGAGAGTGAGTAAATCCCACACTCACACACTGTATCAGAGAGTGAGTAAATCCCACACTCTCACACTGTATCAGAGAGTGAGTAAATCCCACACTCGCACACTGTATCAGAGAGTGAGTAAATCCCACACTCACACACTGTATCAAAGTGAGTAAATCCCACACTCACACACTGTATCAGAGAGTGAGTAAATCCCACACTCACACACTGTATCAGAGAGTGAGGATATCACACATTGTATCGGAGAGTGAGTAAATCCCACAGTCATACACTGTATCAGAGAGTGAGTAAATCCCACACTCACACTGTATCAGAGAGTGAGTAAATCCCACACTCACACACTGTATCGGAGAGTGATTAAATCCACACTCACACACGGTATCAGTTAGTCAGTAAATCCCACACTCTCACACTGTATCAGAGAGTGAGTAAATCCCATACTCACACACTGTATCAGAGAGTGAGTAAATCCCACACTCACACACTGTATCAGAGAGTAAGGAAATCCCACACACTCACATTGTATCGGAGAGTGAGTAAATCCCACACTCACACACTGTCAGTGAGTGAGTAAATCCCACACTCACACACTGTATCAGCGAGTGAGTAAATCCCACACTCACACACTGTATCAGAGAGTGAGTAAATCCCACACTCGCACACTGTATCAGAGAGTGAGTAAATCCCACACTCACACGCTGTATCAGAGAGTGAGTAAATCCCACAGTCACACACTGTATCAGAGAGTGAGTAAATCCCACACTCGCACACTGTATCAGAGAGTGAGTAAATCCCACACTCGCACACTGTATCAGAGAATAAGTAAATCCCACAGTCTCACACTGTATCAGAGAGTGAGCAAATCCCACACTCTCACACTGTATCAGAGTGAGTAAATCCCACACTCTCACACTGTCAGAGAGTGAGTAAATCCCACACTCACACACTGTATCAGAGAGTGAGTAAATACCACACTCACACACTGTATCAGAGAGTGAGTAAATACCACACACACACTGTATCAGAGAGTGAGTAACTCCCACACTCACACACTGTATCAGGGAGTGAGTAAATCACACACTCACACACTGTAACATTGAGTGAGTAAATCCCACACTCACACACTGTATCAGAGAGTGAGTAAATCCCACACTCACACACTGTATCAGAGAGTGAGTGAATCCCACACACACACACTGTATCAGAGTGAGTAAATCCCACACTCACACACTGTATCAGAGTGAGTACATCCCACAGTCACGCACTGTATCAGAGAGTGAGTAAATCCCACACTCACACTGTATCAGAGAGTGAGTAAATCCCACACTCACACACTGTATCGGAGAGTGATTAAATCCACACTCACACACGGTATCAGTTAGTCAGTAAATCCCACACTCTCACACTGTATCAGAGAGTGAGTAAATCCCATACTCACACACTGTATCAGAGAGTGAGTAAATCCCACACTCACACACTGTATCAGAGAGTAAGGAAATCCCACACACTCACATTGTATCGGAGAGTGAGTAAATCCCACACTCACACACTGTCAGTGAGTGAGTAAATCCCACACTCACACATTGTATCAGAGAGTGAGTAAATCCCACACTCACACACTGTATCAGAGAGTGAGTAAATCCCACACTCGCACACTGTATCAGAGAGTGAGTAAATCCCACACTCACACGCTGTATCAGAGAGTGAGTAAATCCCACAGTCACACACTGTATCAGAGAGTGAGTAAATCCCACACTCGCACACTGTATCAGAGAGTGAGTAAATCCCACACTCGCACACTGTATCAGAGAATAAGTAAATCCCACAGTCTCACACTGTATCAGAGAGTGAGCAAATCCCACACTCTCACACTGTATCGGAGTGAGTAAATCCCACACTCTCACACTGTCAGAGAGTGAGTAAATCCCACACTCACACACTGTATCAGAGAGTGAGTAAATACCACACACACACTGTATCAGAGAGTGAGTAACTCCCACACTCACACACTGTATCAGGGAGTGAGTAAATCACACACTCACACACTGTAACATTGAGTGAGTAAATCCCACACTCACACACTGTATCAGAGAGTGAGTAAATCCCACACTCACACACTGTATCAGAGAGTGAGTGAATCCCACACACACACACTGTATCAGAGTGAGTAAATCCCACACTCACACACTGTATCAGAGTGAGTACATCCCACAGTCACGCACTGTATCAGAGAGTGAGTAAATCCCACACTCGCACACTGTATCAAAGTGAGTAAATCCCACACTCACACACTGTATCAGTGAGTGAGTAAATCCCACACTCTCACACTGTATCGGAGAGTGAGTAAATCGCACACTCACACACTGTATCAGACTGAGTAAATCCCACACTCACACACTGTATCAGAGAGTGAGTAAATCCCACACTCACACACTGTATCAGAGAGTGAGTAAATCCCACACACTCACACTGTATCAGAGAGTGAGTAAATCCCACACTCACACACTGTATCAGAGAGTGAGTAAATCCCACACTCACACACTGTATCAGAGTGAGTAAATCCCACACTCACACACTGTATCAGAGAGTAAATCCTACACTCTCACACTGTATCAGAGAGTGAGTAAATCCCACACACACACACTGTATCAGAGAGTGAGTAAATCCCACACTCACAAACTGTATCAGAGTGAGTAAATTCCACACTCACACACTGTATCGGAGAGTAAGGAAATCCCACACACTCACATTGTATCGGAGAGTGAGTAAATCCCACACTCACACACTGTCAGTGAGTGAGTAAATCCCACAGTCACACACTGTATCAGAGAGTGAGTAAATCCCACACTCACACACTGTATCAGAGAGTGAGTAAATCCCACACTCTCACACTGTATCAGAGAGTGAGTAAATCCCACACTCGCACACTGTATCAGAGAGTGAGTAAATCCCACACTCACACACTGTATCAAAGTGAGTAAATCCCACACTCACACACTGTATCAGAGAGTGAGTAAATCCCACACTCACACACTGTATCAGAGAGTGAGGATATCACACATTGTATCGGAGAGTGAGTAAATCCCACAGTCATACACTGTATCAGAGAGTGAGTAAATCCCACACTCACACTGTATCAGAGAGTGAGTAAATCCCACACTCACACACTGTATCGGAGAGTGATTAAATCCACACTCACACACGGTATCAGTTAGTCAGTAAATCCCACACTCTCACACTGTATCAGAGAGTGAGTAAATCCCATACTCACACACTGTATCAGAGAGTGAGTAAATCCCACACTCACACACTGTATCAGAGAGTAAGGAAATCCCACACACTCAGATTGTATCGGAGAGTGAGTAAATCCCACACTCACACACTGTCAGTGAGTGAGTAAATCCCACACTCACACACTGTATCAGAGAGTGAGTAAATCCCACACTCACACACTGTATCAGAGAGTGAGTAAGTCCCACACTCGCACACTGTATCAGAGAGTGAGTAAATCCCACACTCACACGCTGTATCAGAGAGTGAGTAAATCCCACAGTCACACACTGTATCAGAGAGTGAGTAAATCCCACACTCGCACACTGTATCAGAGAGTGAGTAAATCCCACACTCGCACACTGTATCAGAGAATAAGTAAATCCCACAGTCTCACACTGTATCAGAGAGTGAGCAAATCCCACACTCTCACACTGTATCGGAGTGAGTAAATCCCACACTCTCACACTGTCAGAGAGTGAGTAAATCCCACACTCACACACTGTATCAGAAAGTGAGTAAATACCACACACACACTGTATCAGAGAGTGAGTAACTCCCACACTCACACACTGTATCAGGGAGTGAGTAAATCACACACTCACACACTGTAACATTGAGTGAGTAAATCCCACACTCACACACTGTATCAGAGAGTGAGTAAATCCCACACTCACACACTGTATCAGAGAGTGAGTGAATCCCACACACACACACTGTATCAGAGTGAGTAAATCCCACACTCACACACTGTATCAGAGTGAGTACATCCCACAGTCACACACTGTATCAGTGAGTGAGTAAATCCCACACTCTCACACTGTATCGGAGAGTGAGTAAATCGCACACTCACACACTGTATCAGACTGAGTAAATCCCACACTCACACACTGTATCAGAGAGTGAGTAAATCCCACACTCACACACTGTATCAGAGAGTGAGTAAATCCCACAGACTCACACTGTATCAGAGAGTGAGTAAATCCCACACTCACACACTGTATCAGAGAGTGAGTAAATCCCACACTCACACACTGTATCAGAGTGAGTAAATCCCACACTCACACACTGTATCAGAGAGTAAATCCTACACTCTCACACTGTATCAGAGAGTGAGTAAATCCCACACACACACACTGTATCAGAGAGTGAGTAAATCCCACACTCACACTGTATCAGAGAGTGAGTAAATCCCACACTCACACTGTATCAGTGAGTAAATCGCACACTCACACACAGTATCAAAGTGAGTAAATCCCACACTCACACACTGTATCAGTGAGTGAGTAAATCCCACACTCTCACACTGTATCGGAGAGTGAGTAAATCGCACACTCACACACTGTATCAGACTGAGTAAATCCCACACTCACACACTGTATCAGAGAGTGAGTAAATCCCACACTCACACACTGTATCAGAGAGTGAGTAAATCCCACACACTCACACTGTATCAGAGAGTGAGTAAATCCCACACTCGCACACTGTATCAAAGTGAGTAAATCCCACACTCACACACTGTATCAGTGAGTGAGTAAATCCCACACTCTCACACTGTATCGGAGAGTGAGTAAATCGCACACTCACACACTGTATCTGACTGAGTAAATCCCACACTCACACACTGTATCAGAGAGTGAGTAAATCCCACACTCACACACTGTATCAGAGAGTGAGTAAATCCCACACACTCACACTGTATCAGAGAGTGAGTAAATCCCACACTCACACACTGTATCAGAGAGTGAGTAAATCCCACACTCACACACTGTATCAGAGTGAGTAAATCCCACACTCACACACTGTATCAGAGAGTAAATCCTACACTCTCACACTGTATCAGAGAGTGAGTAAATCCCACACACACACACTGTATCAGAGAGTGAGTAAATCCCACACTCACAAACTGTATCAGAGTGAGTAAATCCCACACTCACACACTGTATCAGAGAGTGAGTAAATACCACACACACACTGTATCAGAGAGTGAGTAACTCCCACACTCACACACTGTATCAGGGAGTGAGTAAATCACACACTCACACACTGTAACATTGAGTGAGTAAATCCCACACTCACACACTGTATCAGAGAGTGAGTAAATCCCACACTCACACACTGTATCAGAGAGTGAGTGAATCCCCCACACACACACTGTATCAGAGTGAGTAAATCCCACACTCACACACTATATCAGAGTGAGCACATCCCACAGTCACGCACTGTATCAGAGAGTGAGTAAATCCCACACTCGCACACTGTATCAAAGTGAGTAAATCCCACACTCACACACTGTATCAGTGAGTGAGTAAATCCCACACTCTCACACTGTATCGGAGAGTGAGTAAATCGCACACTCACACACTGTATCAGACTGAGTAAATCCCACACTCACACACTGTATCAGAGAGTGAGTAAATCCCACACTCACACACTGTATCAGAGAGTGAGTAAATCCCACACACTCACACTGTATCAGAGAGTGAGTAAATCCCACACTCACACACTGTATCAGAGAGTGAGTAAATCCCACACTCACACACTGTATCAGAGTGAGTAAATCCCACACTCACACACTGTATCAGAGAGTAAATCCTACACTCTCACACTGTATCAGAGAGTGAGTAAATCCCACACACACACACTGTATCAGAGAGTGAGTAAATCCCACACTCACAAACTGTATCAGAGTGAGTAAATTCCACACTCACACACTGTATCGGAGAGTAAGGAAATCCCACACACTCACATTGTATCGGAGAGTGAGTAAATCCCACACTCACACACTGTCAGTGAGTGAGTAAATCCCACAGTCACACACTGTATCAGAGAGTGAGTAAATCCCACACTCACACACTGTATCAGAGAGTGAGTAAATCCCACACTCTCACACTGTATCAGAGAGTGATAAATCCCACACTCGCACACTGTATCAGAGAGTGAGTAAATCACACACGCACACACTGTAACAGAGAGTGAGTAAATCCCACACTCACACACTGTATCAGCGAGTGAGTAAATCCCACACTCACACACTGTATCGGAGAGTGATTAAATCCACACTCACACACGGTATCAGTTAGTCAGTAAATCCCACACTCTCACACTGTATCAGAGAGTGAGTAAATCCCATACTCACACATTGTATCAGAGAGTGAGTAAATCCCACACTCACACACTGTATCAGAGAGTGAGGAAATCCCACACACTCACATTGTATCGGAGAGTGAGTAAATCCCACACTCACACACTGTCAGTGAGTGAGTAAATCCCACACTCACACACTGTATCAGAGAGTGAGTAAATCCCACACTCACACACTGTATCAGAGAGTGAGTAAATCCCACACTCGCACACTGTATCAGAGAGTGAGTAAATCCCACACTCACACGCTGTATCAGAGAGTGAGTAAATCCCACAGTCACACACTGTATCAGAGAGTGAGTAAATCCCACACTCGCACACTGTATCAGAGAGTGAGTAAATCCCACACTCGCACACTGTATCAGAGAATGAGTAAATCCCACAGTCTCACACTGTATCAGAGAGTGAACAAATCCCACACTCTCACACTGTATCGGAGTGAGTAAATCCCACACTCTCACACTGTCAGAGAGTGAGTAAATCCCACACTCACACACTGTATCAGAGAGTGAGTAAATACCACACACACACTGTATCAGAGAGTGAGTAACTCCCACACTCACACACTGTATCAGGGAGTGAGTAAATCACACACTCACACACTGTAACATTGAGTGAGTAAATCCCACACTCACACACTGTATCAGAGAGTGAGTAAGTCCCACACTCGCACACTGTATCAAAGTGAGTAAATCCCACACTCACACACTGTATCAGTGAGTGAGTAAATCCCACACTCTCACACTGTATCAGAGAGTGAGTAAATCGCACACTCACACACTGTATCAGACTGAGTAAATCCCACACTCACACACTGTATCAGAGAGTGAGTAAATCCCACACTCACACACTGTATCAGAGAGTGAGTAAATCCCACACACACACACTGTATCAGAGTGAGTAAATCCCACACTCACACACTGTATCAGAGTGAGTACATCCCACAGTCACGCACTGTATCAGAGAGTGAGTAAGTCCCACACTCGCACACTGTATCAAAGTGAGTAAATCCCACACTCACAAACTGTATCAGTGAGTGAGTAAATCCCACACTCTCACACTGTATCAGAGAGTGAGTAAATCGCACACTCACACACTGTATCAGACTGAGTAAATCCCACACTCACACACTGTATCAGAGAGTGAGTAAATCCCACACTCACACTGTATCAGAGAGTGAGTAAATCCCACACACTCACACTGTATCAGAGAGTCAGTAACTCCCACACTCACACACTGTATCAGAGAGTGAGTAAATCCCACACTCACACACTGTATCAGAGTGAGTAAATCCCACAGTCACACATTGTATCAGAGTGAGTAAATCCCACACTCACACACTGTATCAGAGAGTGAGTAAATCCCACACTCTCACATTGTATCAGAGAGTGAGTAAATCCCACACTCACACACTGTATCAGAGAGTAAATCCCACACTCTCACACTGTATCAGAGAGTGAGTAAATCCCACACACACACACTGTATCAGAGAGTGAGTAAATCCCACACTCACACACTGTATCAGAGTGAGTAAATTCCACACTCACACACTGTATCAGAGAGTGAGTAAATCCCACACTCACACTGTATCAGTGAGTAAATCGCACACTCACACACAGTATCAGAGAGTGAGTAAATCCCACACTCAGACACTCTATCAGAGTGAGTAAATCCTACACACTCACACTGTATCAGAGTGAGTAAATCCCACAGTCACACACTGTATCAGAGAGTGAGTAAATCCCACACTCACACACTGTATCAGAGAGTGAGTAAATCCCACACTCTCACACTGTATCAGAGAGTGAGTAAATCCCACACTCGCACACTGTATCAGAGAGTGAGTAAATCCCACACTCACACACTGTATCAAAGTGAGTAAATCCCACACTCACACACTGTATCAGAGAGTGAGTAAATCCCACACTCACACACTGTATCAGAGAGTGAGGATATCACACATTGTATCGGAGAGTGAGTAAATCCCACAGTCATACACTGTATCAGAGAGTGAGTAAATCCCACACTCACACTGTATCAGAGAGTGAGTAAATCCCACACTCACACACTGTATCGGAGAGTGATTAAATCCACACTCACACACGGTATCAGTTAGTCAGTAAATCCCACACTCTCACACTGTATCAGAGAGTGAGTAAATCCCATACTCACACACTGTATCAGAGAGTGAGTAAATCCCACACTCACACACTGTATCAGAGAGTAAGGAAATCCCACACACTCACATTGTATCGGAGAGTGAGTAAATCCCACACTCACACACTGTCAGTGAGTGAGTAAATCCCACACTCACACACTGTATCAGAGAGTGAGTAAATCCCACACTCACACACTGTATCAGAGAGTGAGTAAATCCCACACTCGCACACTGTATCAGAGAGTGAGTAAATCCCACACTCACACGCTGTATCAGAGAGTGAGTAAATCCCACAGTCACACACTGTATCAGAGAGTGAGTAAATCCCACACTCGCACACTGTATCAGAGAGTGAGTAAATCCCACACTCGCACACTGTATCAGAGAATGAGTAAATCCCACAGTCTCACACTGTATCAGAGAGTGAACAAATCCCACACTCTCACACTGTATCGGAGTGAGTAAATCCCACACTCTCACACTGTCAGAGAGTGAGTAAATCCCACACTCACACACTGTATCAGAGAGTGAGTAAATACCACACACACACTGTATCAGAGAGTGAGTAACTCCCACACTCACACACTGAATCAGGGAGTGAGTAAATCACACACTCACACACTGTAACATTGAGTGAGTAAATCCCACACTCACACACTGTATCAGAGAGTGAGTAAGTCCCACACTCGCACACTGTATCAAAGTGAGTAAATCCCACACTCACACACTGTATCAGTGAGTGAGTAAATCCCACACTCTCACACTGTATCAGAGAGTGAGTAAATCGCACACTCACACACTGTATCAGACTGAGTAAATCCCACACTCACACACTGTATCAGAGAGTGAGTAAATCCCACACTCACACACTGTATCAGAGAGTGAGTAAATCCCACACACACACACTGTATCAGAGTGAGTAAATCCCACACACACACACTGTATCAGAGTGAGTAAAACCCACAGTCACACACTGTATCAGAGAGTGAGTAAATCCCACACTCACACACTGTATCAGAGTGAGTAAATCCCACACTCTCACACTGTATCAGAGTGAGTAAATCCCACACTCACACACTGTATCAGAGAGTGAGTAAGTCCCACACTCGCACACTGTATCAAAGTGAGTAAATCCCACACTCACAAACTGTATCAGTGAGTGAGTAAATCCCACACTCTCACACTGTATCAGAGAGTGAGTAAATCGCACACTCACACACTGTATCAGACTGAGTAAATCGCACACTCACACACTGTATCAGAGAGTGAGTAAATCCCACACTCACACACTCTATCAGAGTGAGTAAATCCTACACACTCACACTGTATCAGAGTGAGTAAATCCCACAGTCACACACTGTATCAGAGAGTGAGTAAATCCCACACTCACACTGTATCAGAGTGAGTAAATTCCACACTCACACACTGTATCAGAGAGTGAGTAAATCCCACACTCACACTGTATCAGAGTGAGTAAATTCCACACTCACACTGTATCAGTGAGTAAATCCCACACACTCACATTGTATCGGAGAGTGAGTAAATCCCACACTCACACACTGTCAGTGAGTGAGTAAATCCCACACTCACACACTGTATCAGAGAGTGAGTAAATCCCACACTCACACACTGTATCAGAGAGTGAGTAAATCCCACACTCGCACACTGTATCAGAGAGTGAGTAAATCCCACACTCACACGCTGTATCAGAGAGTGAGTAAATCCCACAGTCACACACTGTATCAGAGAGTGAGTAAATCCCACACTCGCACACTGTATCAGAGAGTGAGTAAATCCCACACTCGCACACTGTATCAGAGAATGAGTAAATCCCACAGTCTCACACTGTATCAGAGAGTGAACAAATCCCACACTCTCACACTGTATCGGAGTGAGTAAATCCCACACTCTCACACTGTCAGAGAGTGAGTAAATCCCACACTCACACACTGTATCAGAGAGTGAGTAAATACCACACACACACTGTATCAGAGAGTGAGTAACTCCCACACTCACACACTGTATCAGGGAGTGAGTAAATCACACACTCACACACTGTAACATTGAGTGAGTAAATCCCACACTCACACACTGTATCAGAGAGTGAGTAAATCCCACACTCGCACACTGTATCAGAGAGTGAGTAAATCCCACACTCACACGCTGTATCAGAGAGTGAGTAAATCCCACAGTCACACACTGTATCAGAGAGTGAGTAAATCCCACACTCGCACACTGTATCAGAGAGTGAGTAAATCCCACACTCGCACACTGTATCAGAGAATGAGTAAATCCCACAGTCTCACACTGTATCAGAGAGTGAACAAATCCCACACTCTCACACTGTATCGGAGTGAGTAAATCCCACACTCTCACACTGTCAGAGAGTGAGTAAATCCCACACTCACACACTGTATCAGAGAGTGAGTAAATACCACACACACACTGTATCAGAGAGTGAGTAACTCCCACACTCACACACTGTATCAGGGAGTGAGTAAATCACACACTCACACACTGTAACATTGAGTGAGTAAATCCCACACTCACACACTGTATCAGAGAGTGAGTAAGTCCCACACTCGCACACTGTATCAAAGTGAGTAAATCCCACACTCACACACTGTATCAGTGAGTGAGTAAATCCCACACTCTCACACTGTATCAGAGAGTGAGTAAATCGCACACTCACACACTGTATCAGACTGAGTAAATCCCACACTCACACACTGTATCAGAGAGTGAGTAAATCCCACACTCACACACTGTATCAGAGAGTGAGTAAATCCCACACACACACACTGTATCAGAGTGAGTAAATCCCACACTCACACACTGTATCAGAGTGAGTATATCCCACAGTCACGCACTGTATCAGAGAGTGAGTAAGTCCCACACTCGCACACTGTATCAAAGTGAGTAAATCCCACACTCACAAACTGTATCAGTGAGTGAGTAAATCCCACACTCTCACACTGTATCAGAGAGTGAGTAAATCGCACACTCACACACTGTATCAGACTGAGTAAATCCCACACTCACACACTGTATCAGAGAGTGAGTAAATCCCACACTCACACACTGTATCAGAGAGTGAGTAAATCCCACACACTCACACTGTATCAGAGAGTGAGTAACTCCCACACTCACACACTGTATCAGAGAGTGAGTAAATCCCACACTCACACACTGTATCAGAGTGAGTAAATCCCACAGTCACACATTGTATCAGAGTGAGTAATTCCCACACTCACACACTGTATCAGAGAGTGAGTAAATCCCACACTCTCACATTGTATCAGAGAGTGAGTAAATCCCACACTCACACACTGTATCAGAGAGTAAATCCCACACTCTCACACTGTATCAGAGAGTGAGTAAATCCCACACTCACACACTGTATCAGAGTGAGTAAATTCCACACACTCACACACTGTATCAGAGAGTGTGTAAATCCCACACTCACACACTGTATCAGAGAGTGAGTAAATCCCACACTCAGACACTCTATCAGAGTGAGTAAATCCTACACACTCACACTGTATCAGAGTGAGTAAATCCCACAGTCACACACTGTATCAGAGAGTGAGTAAATCCCACACTCACACACTGTATCAGAGAGTGAGTAAATCCCACACTCTCACACTGTATCAGAGAGTGAGTAAATCCCACACTCGCACACTGTATCAGAGAGTGAGTAAATCCCACACTCACACACTGTATCAAAGTGAGTAAATCCCACACTCACACACTGTATCAGAGAGTGAGTAAATCCCACACTCACACACTGTACCAGAGAGTGAGGATATCACACATTGTATCGGAGAGTGAGTAAATCCCACAGTCATACACTGTATCAGAGAGTGAGTAAATCCCACACTCACACTGTATCAGAGAGTGAGTAAATCCCACACTCACACACTGTATCGGAGAGTGATTAAATCCACACTCACACACGGTATCAGTTAGTCAGTAAATCCCACACTCTCACACTGTATCAGAGAGTGAGTAAATCCCATACTCACACACTGTATCAGAGAGTGAGTAAATCCCACACTCACACACTGTATCAGAGAGTAAGGAAATCCCACACACTCACATTGTATCGGAGAGTGAGTAAATCCCACACTCACACACTGTCAGTGAGTGAGTAAATCCCACACTCACACACTGTATCAGCGAGTGAGTAAATCCCACACTCACACACTGTATCAGAGAGTGAGTAAATCCCACACTCGCACACTGTATCAGAGAGTGAGTAAATCCCACACTCACACGCTGTATCAGAGAGTGAGTAAATCCCACAGTCACACACTGTATCAGAGAGTGAGTAAATCCCACACTCGCACACTGTATCAGAGAGTGAGTAAATCCCACACTCGCACACTGTATCAGAGAATAAGTAAATCCCACAGTCTCACACTGTATCAGAGAGTGAGCAAATCCCACACTCTCACACTGTATCAGAGTGAGTAAATCCCACACTCTCACACTGTCAGAGAGTGAGTAAATCCCACACTCACACACTGTATCAGAGAGTGAGTAAATCGCACACTCACACACTGTATCAGACTGAGTAAATCCCACACTCACACACTGTATCAGAGAGTGAGTAAATCCCACACTCACACTGTATCAGAGAGTGAGTAAATCCCACACACTCACACTGTATCAGAGAGTCAGTAACTCCCACACTCACACACTGTATCAGAGAGTGAGTAAATCCCACACTCACACACTGTATCAGAGTGAGTAAATCCCACAGTCACACATTGTATCAGAGTGAGTAAATCCCACACTCACACACTGTATCAGAGAGTGAGTAAATCCCACACTCTCACATTGTATCAGAGAGTGAGTAAATCCCACACTCACACACTGTATCAGAGAGTAAATCCCACACTCTCACACTGTATCAGAGAGTGAGTAAATCCCACACACACACACTGTATCAGAGAGTGAGTAAATCCCACACTCACACACTGTATCAGAGTGAGTAAATTCCACACTCACACACTGTATCAGAGAGTGAGTAAATCCCACACTCACACTGTATCAGTGAGTAAATCGCACACTCACACACAGTATCAGAGAGTGAGTAAATCCCACACTCAGACACTCTATCAGAGTGAGTAAATCCTACACACTCACACTGTATCAGAGTGAGTAAATCCCACAGTCACACACTGTATCAGAGAGTGAGTAAATCCCACACTCACACACTGTATCAGAGAGTGAGTAAATCCCACACTCTCACACTGTATCAGAGAGTGAGTAAATCCCACACTCGCACACTGTATCAGAGAGTGAGTAAATCCCACACTCACACACTGTATCAAAGTGAGTAAATCCCACACTCACACACTGTATCAGAGAGTGAGTAAATCCCACACTCACACACTGTATCAGAGAGTGAGGATATCACACATTGTATCGGAGAGTGAGTAAATCCCACAGTCATACACTGTATCAGAGAGTGAGTAAATCCCACACTCACACTGTATCAGAGAGTGAGTAAATCCCACACTCACACACTGTATCGGAGAGTGATTAAATCCACACTCACACACGGTATCAGTTAGTCAGTAAATCCCACACTCTCACACTGTATCAGAGAGTGAGTAAATCCCATACTCACACACTGTATCAGAGAGTGAGTAAATCCCACACTCACACACTGTATCAGAGAGTAAGGAAATCCCACACACTCACATTGTATCGGAGAGTGAGTAAATCCCACACTCACACACTGTCAGTGAGTGAGTAAATCCCACACTCACACACTGTATCAGAGAGTGAGTAAATCCCACACTCACACACTGTATCAGAGAGTGAGTAAATCCCACACTCGCACACTGTATCAGAGAGTGAGTAAATCCCACACTCACACGCTGTATCAGAGAGTGAGTAAATCCCACAGTCACACACTGTATCAGAGAGTGAGTAAATCCCACACTCGCACACTGTATCAGAGAGTGAGTAAATCCCACACTCGCACACTGTATCAGAGAATGAGTAAATCCCACAGTCTCACACTGTATCAGAGAGTGAACAAATCCCACACTCTCACACTGTATCGGAGTGAGTAAATCCCACACTCTCACACTGTCAGAGAGTGAGTAAATCCCACACTCACACACTGTATCAGAGAGTGAGTAAATACCACACACACACTGTATCAGAGAGTGAGTAACTCCCACACTCACACACTGAATCAGGGAGTGAGTAAATCACACACTCACACACTGTAACATTGAGTGAGTAAATCCCACACTCACACACTGTATCAGAGAGTGAGTAAGTCCCACACTCGCACACTGTATCAAAGTGAGTAAATCCCACACTCACACACTGTATCAGTGAGTGAGTAAATCCCACACTCTCACACTGTATCAGAGAGTGAGTAAATCGCACACTCACACACTGTATCAGACTGAGTAAATCCCACACTCACACACTGTATCAGAGAGTGAGTAAATCCCACACTCACACACTGTATCAGAGAGTGAGTAAATCCCACACACACACACTGTATCAGAGTGAGTAAATCCCACACACACACACTGTATCAGAGTGAGTAAAACCCACAGTCACACACTGTATCAGAGAGTGAGTAAATCCCACACTCACACACTGTATCAGAGTGAGTAAATCCCACACTCTCACACTGTATCAGAGTGAGTAAATCCCACACTCACACACTGTATCAGAGAGTGAGTAAGTCCCACACTCGCACACTGTATCAAAGTGAGTAAATCCCACACTCACAAACTGTATCAGTGAGTGAGTAAATCCCACACTCTCACACTGTATCAGAGAGTGAGTAAATCGCACACTCACACACTGTATCAGACTGAGTAAATCGCACACTCACACACTGTATCAGAGAGTGAGTAAATCCCACACTCACACACTCTATCAGAGTGAGTAAATCCTACACACTCACACTGTATCAGAGTGAGTAAATCCCACAGTCACACACTGTATCAGAGAGTGAGTAAATCCCACACTCACACTGTATCAGAGTGAGTAAATTCCACACTCACACACTGTATCAGAGAGTGAGTAAATCCCACACTCACACTGTATCAGAGTGAGTAAATTCCACACTCACACTGTATCAGTGAGTAAATCCCACACACTCACATTGTATCGGAGAGTGAGTAAATCCCACACTCACACACTGTCAGTGAGTGAGTAAATCCCACACTCACACACTGTATCAGAGAGTGAGTAAATCCCACACTCACACACTGTATCAGAGAGTGAGTAAATCCCACACTCGCACACTGTATCAGAGAGTGAGTAAATCCCACACTCACACGCTGTATCAGAGAGTGAGTAAATCCCACAGTCACACACTGTATCAGAGAGTGAGTAAATCCCACACTCGCACACTGTATCAGAGAGTGAGTAAATCCCACACTCGCACACTGTATCAGAGAATGAGTAAATCCCACAGTCTCACACTGTATCAGAGAGTGAACAAATCCCACACTCTCACACTGTATCGGAGTGAGTAAATCCCACACTCTCACACTGTCAGAGAGTGAGTAAATCCCACACTCACACACTGTATCAGAGAGTGAGTAAATACCACACACACACTGTATCAGAGAGTGAGTAACTCCCACACTCACACACTGTATCAGGGAGTGAGTAAATCACACACTCACACACTGTAACATTGAGTGAGTAAATCCCACACTCACACACTGTATCAGAGAGTGAGTAAATCCCACACTCGCACACTGTATCAGAGAGTGAGTAAATCCCACACTCACACGCTGTATCAGAGAGTGAGTAAATCCCACAGTCACACACTGTATCAGAGAGTGAGTAAATCCCACACTCGCACACTGTATCAGAGAGTGAGTAAATCCCACACTCGCACACTGTATCAGAGAATGAGTAAATCCCACAGTCTCACACTGTATCAGAGAGTGAACAAATCCCACACTCTCACACTGTATCGGAGTGAGTAAATCCCACACTCTCACACTGTCAGAGAGTGAGTAAATCCCACACTCACACACTGTATCAGAGAGTGAGTAAATACCACACACACACTGTATCAGAGAGTGAGTAACTCCCACACTCACACACTGTATCAGGGAGTGAGTAAATCACACACTCACACACTGTAACATTGAGTGAGTAAATCCCACACTCACACACTGTATCAGAGAGTGAGTAAGTCCCACACTCGCACACTGTATCAAAGTGAGTAAATCCCACACTCACACACTGTATCAGTGAGTGAGTAAATCCCACACTCTCACACTGTATCAGAGAGTGAGTAAATCGCACACTCACACACTGTATCAGACTGAGTAAATCCCACACTCACACACTGTATCAGAGAGTGAGTAAATCCCACACTCACACACTGTATCAGAGAGTGAGTAAATCCCACACACACACACTGTATCAGAGTGAGTAAATCCCACACTCACACACTGTATCAGAGTGAGTATATCCCACAGTCACGCACTGTATCAGAGAGTGAGTAAGTCCCACACTCGCACACTGTATCAAAGTGAGTAAATCCCACACTCACAAACTGTATCAGTGAGTGAGTAAATCCCACACTCTCACACTGTATCAGAGAGTGAGTAAATCGCACACTCACACACTGTATCAGACTGAGTAAATCCCACACTCACACACTGTATCAGAGAGTGAGTAAATCCCACACTCACACACTGTATCAGAGAGTGAGTAAATCCCACACACTCACACTGTATCAGAGAGTGAGTAACTCCCACACTCACACACTGTATCAGAGAGTGAGTAAATCCCACACTCACACACTGTATCAGAGTGAGTAAATCCCACAGTCACACATTGTATCAGAGTGAGTAATTCCCACACTCACACACTGTATCAGAGAGTGAGTAAATCCCACACTCTCACATTGTATCAGAGAGTGAGTAAATCCCACACTCACACACTGTATCAGAGAGTAAATCCCACACTCTCACACTGTATCAGAGAGTGAGTAAATCCCACACTCACACACTGTATCAGAGTGAGTAAATTCCACACACTCACACACTGTATCAGAGAGTGTGTAAATCCCACACTCACACACTGTATCAGAGAGTGAGTAAATCCCACACTCAGACACTCTATCAGAGTGAGTAAATCCTACACACTCACACTGTATCAGAGTGAGTAAATCCCACAGTCACACACTGTATCAGAGAGTGAGTAAATCCCACACTCACACACTGTATCAGAGAGTGAGTAAATCCCACACTCTCACACTGTATCAGAGAGTGAGTAAATCCCACACTCGCACACTGTATCAGAGAGTGAGTAAATCCCACACTCACACACTGTATCAAAGTGAGTAAATCCCACACTCACACACTGTATCAGAGAGTGAGTAAATCCCACACTCACACACTGTACCAGAGAGTGAGGATATCACACATTGTATCGGAGAGTGAGTAAATCCCACAGTCATACACTGTATCAGAGAGTGAGTAAATCCCACACTCACACTGTATCAGAGAGTGAGTAAATCCCACACTCACACACTGTATCGGAGAGTGATTAAATCCACACTCACACACGGTATCAGTTAGTCAGTAAATCCCACACTCTCACACTGTATCAGAGAGTGAGTAAATCCCATACTCACACACTGTATCAGAGAGTGAGTAAATCCCACACTCACACACTGTATCAGAGAGTAAGGAAATCCCACACACTCACATTGTATCGGAGAGTGAGTAAATCCCACACTCACACACTGTCAGTGAGTGAGTAAATCCCACACTCACACACTGTATCAGCGAGTGAGTAAATCCCACACTCACACACTGTATCAGTTAGTCAGTAAATCCCACACTCTCACACTGTATCAGAGAGTGAGTAAATCCCATACTCACACACTGTATCAGAGAGTGAGTAAATCCCACACTCACACACTGTATCAGAGAGTAAGGAAATCCCACACACTCACATTGTATCGGAGAGTGAGTAAATCCCACACTCACACACTGTCAGTGAGTGAGTAAATCCCACACTCACACACTGTATCAGAGAGTGAGTAAATCCCACACTCACACACTGTATCAGAGAGTGAGTAAATCCCACACTCGCACACTGTATCAGAGAGTGAGTAAATCCCACACTCACACGCTGTATCAGAGAGTGAGTAAATCCCACAGTCACACACTGTATCAGAGAGTGAGTAAATCCCACACTCGCACACTGTATCAGAGAGTGAGTAAATCCCACACTCGCACACTGTATCAGAGAATGAGTAAATCCCACAGTCTCACACTGTATCAGAGAGTGAACAAATCCCACACTCTCACACTGTATCGGAGTGAGTAAATCCCACACTCTCACACTGTCAGAGAGTGAGTAAATCCCACACTCACACACTGTATCAGAGAGTGAGTAAATACCACACACACACTGTATCAGAGAGTGAGTAACTCCCACACTCACACACTGAATCAGGGAGTGAGTAAATCACACACTCACACACTGTAACATTGAGTGAGTAAATCCCACACTCACACACTGTATCAGAGAGTGAGTAAGTCCCACACTCGCACACTGTATCAAAGTGAGTAAATCCCACACTCACACACTGTATCAGTGAGTGAGTAAATCCCACACTCTCACACTGTATCAGAGAGTGAGTAAATCGCACACTCACACACTGTATCAGACTGAGTAAATCCCACACTCACACACTGTATCAGAGAGTGAGTAAATCCCACACTCACACACTGTATCAGAGAGTGAGTAAATCCCACACACACACACTGTATCAGAGTGAGTAAATCCCACACACACACACTGTATCAGAGTGAGTAAAACCCACAGTCACACACTGTATCAGAGAGTGAGTAAATCCCACACTCACACACTGTATCAGAGTGAGTAAATCCCACACTCTCACACTGTATCAGAGTGAGTAAATCCCACACTCACACACTGTATCAGAGAGTGAGTAAGTCCCACACTCGCACACTGTATCAAAGTGAGTAAATCCCACACTCACAAACTGTATCAGTGAGTGAGTAAATCCCACACTCTCACACTGTATCAGAGAGTGAGTAAATCGCACACTCACACACTGTATCAGACTGAGTAAATCGCACACTCACACACTGTATCAGAGAGTGAGTAAATCCCACACTCACACACTCTATCAGAGTGAGTAAATCCTACACACTCACACTGTATCAGAGTGAGTAAATCCCACAGTCACACACTGTATCAGAGAGTGAGTAAATCCCACACTCACACTGTATCAGAGTGAGTAAATTCCACACTCACACACTGTATCAGAGAGTGAGTAAATCCCACACTCACACTGTATCAGAGTGAGTAAATTCCACACTCACACTGTATCAGTGAGTAAATCCCACACACTCACATTGTATCGGAGAGTGAGTAAATCCCACACTCACACACTGTCAGTGAGTGAGTAAATCCCACACTCACACACTGTATCAGAGAGTGAGTAAATCCCACACTCACACACTGTATCAGAGAGTGAGTAAATCCCACACTCGCACACTGTATCAGAGAGTGAGTAAATCCCACACTCACACGCTGTATCAGAGAGTGAGTAAATCCCACAGTCACACACTGTATCAGAGAGTGAGTAAATCCCACACTCGCACACTGTATCAGAGAGTGAGTAAATCCCACACTCGCACACTGTATCAGAGAATGAGTAAATCCCACAGTCTCACACTGTATCAGAGAGTGAACAAATCCCACACTCTCACACTGTATCGGAGTGAGTAAATCCCACACTCTCACACTGTCAGAGAGTGAGTAAATCCCACACTCACACACTGTATCAGAGAGTGAGTAAATACCACACACACACTGTATCAGAGAGTGAGTAACTCCCACACTCACACACTGTATCAGGGAGTGAGTAAATCACACACTCACACACTGTAACATTGAGTGAGTAAATCCCACACTCACACACTGTATCAGAGAGTGAGTAAATCCCACACTCGCACACTGTATCAGAGAGTGAGTAAATCCCACACTCACACGCTGTATCAGAGAGTGAGTAAATCCCACAGTCACACACTGTATCAGAGAGTGAGTAAATCCCACACTCGCACACTGTATCAGAGAGTGAGTAAATCCCACACTCGCACACTGTATCAGAGAATGAGTAAATCCCACAGTCTCACACTGTATCAGAGAGTGAACAAATCCCACACTCTCACACTGTATCGGAGTGAGTAAATCCCACACTCTCACACTGTCAGAGAGTGAGTAAATCCCACACTCACACACTGTATCAGAGAGTGAGTAAATACCACACACACACTGTATCAGAGAGTGAGTAACTCCCACACTCACACACTGTATCAGGGAGTGAGTAAATCACACACTCACACACTGTAACATTGAGTGAGTAAATCCCACACTCACACACTGTATCAGAGAGTGAGTAAGTCCCACACTCGCACACTGTATCAAAGTGAGTAAATCCCACACTCACACACTGTATCAGTGAGTGAGTAAATCCCACACTCTCACACTGTATCAGAGAGTGAGTAAATCGCACACTCACACACTGTATCAGACTGAGTAAATCCCACACTCACACACTGTATCAGAGAGTGAGTAAATCCCACACTCACACACTGTATCAGAGAGTGAGTAAATCCCACACACACACACTGTATCAGAGTGAGTAAATCCCACACTCACACACTGTATCAGAGTGAGTATATCCCACAGTCACGCACTGTATCAGAGAGTGAGTAAGTCCCACACTCGCACACTGTATCAAAGTGAGTAAATCCCACACTCACAAACTGTATCAGTGAGTGAGTAAATCCCACACTCTCACACTGTATCAGAGAGTGAGTAAATCGCACACTCACACACTGTATCAGACTGAGTAAATCCCACACTCACACACTGTATCAGAGAGTGAGTAAATCCCACACTCACACACTGTATCAGAGAGTGAGTAAATCCCACACACTCACACTGTATCAGAGAGTGAGTAACTCCCACACTCACACACTGTATCAGAGAGTGAGTAAATCCCACACTCACACACTGTATCAGAGTGAGTAAATCCCACAGTCACACATTGTATCAGAGTGAGTAATTCCCACACTCACACACTGTATCAGAGAGTGAGTAAATCCCACACTCTCACATTGTATCAGAGAGTGAGTAAATCCCACACTCACACACTGTATCAGAGAGTAAATCCCACACTCTCACACTGTATCAGAGAGTGAGTAAATCCCACACTCACACACTGTATCAGAGTGAGTAAATTCCACACACTCACACACTGTATCAGAGAGTGTGTAAATCCCACACTCACACACTGTATCAGAGAGTGAGTAAATCCCACACTCAGACACTCTATCAGAGTGAGTAAATCCTACACACTCACACTGTATCAGAGTGAGTAAATCCCACAGTCACACACTGTATCAGAGAGTGAGTAAATCCCACACTCACACACTGTATCAGAGAGTGAGTAAATCCCACACTCTCACACTGTATCAGAGAGTGAGTAAATCCCACACTCGCACACTGTATCAGAGAGTGAGTAAATCCCACACTCACACACTGTATCAAAGTGAGTAAATCCCACACTCACACACTGTATCAGAGAGTGAGTAAATCCCACACTCACACACTGTACCAGAGAGTGAGGATATCACACATTGTATCGGAGAGTGAGTAAATCCCACAGTCATACACTGTATCAGAGAGTGAGTAAATCCCACACTCACACTGTATCAGAGAGTGAGTAAATCCCACACTCACACACTGTATCGGAGAGTGATTAAATCCACACTCACACACGGTATCAGTTAGTCAGTAAATCCCACACTCTCACACTGTATCAGAGAGTGAGTAAATCCCATACTCACACACTGTATCAGAGAGTGAGTAAATCCCACACTCACACACTGTATCAGAGAGTAAGGAAATCCCACACACTCACATTGTATCGGAGAGTGAGTAAATCCCACACTCACACACTGTCAGTGAGTGAGTAAATCCCACACTCACACACTGTATCAGCGAGTGAGTAAATCCCACACTCACACACTGTATCAGAGAGTGAGTAAATCCCACACTCGCACACTGTATCAGAGAGTGAGTAAATCCCACACTCACACGCTGTATCAGAGAGTGAGTAAATCCCACAGTCACACACTGTATCAGAGAGTGAGTAAATCCCACACTCGCACACTGTATCAGAGAGTGAGTAAATCCCACACTCGCACACTGTATCAGAGAATAAGTAAATCCCACAGTCTCACACTGTATCAGAGAGTGAGCAAATCCCACACTCTCACACTGTATCAGAGTGAGTAAATCCCACACTCTCACACTGTCAGAGAGTGAGTAAATCCCACACTCACACACTGTATCAGAGAGTGAGTAAATACCACACTCACACACTGTATCAGAGAGTGAGTAAATACCACACACACACTGTATCAGAGAGTGAGTAACTCCCACACTCACACACTGTATCAGGGAGTGAGTAAATCACACACTCACACACTGTAACATTGAGTGAGTAAATCCCACACTCACACACTGTATCAGAGAGTGAGTAAATCCCACACTCACACACTGTATCAGAGAGTGAGTGAATCCCACACACACACACTGTATCAGAGTGAGTAAATCCCACACTCACACACTGTATCAGAGTGAGTACATCCCACAGTCACGCACTGTATCAGAGAGTGAGTAAATCCCACACTCACACTGTATCAGAGAGTGAGTAAATCCCACACTCACACACTGTATCGGAGAGTGATTAAATCCACACTCACACACGGTATCAGTTAGTCAGTAAATCCCACACTCTCACACTGTATCAGAGAGTGAGTAAATCCCATACTCACACACTGTATCAGAGAGTGAGTAAATCCCACACTCACACACTGTATCAGAGAGTAAGGAAATCCCACACACTCACATTGTATCGGAGAGTGAGTAAATCCCACACTCACACACTGTCAGTGAGTGAGTAAATCCCACACTCACACATTGTATCAGAGAGTGAGTAAATCCCACACTCACACACTGTATCAGAGAGTGAGTAAATCCCACACTCGCACACTGTATCAGAGAGTGAGTAAATCCCACACTCACACACTGTATCAGAGAGTGAGTAAATCCCACACTCGCACACTGTATCAGAGAGTGAGTAAATCCCACACTCGCACACTGTATCAGAGAATAAGTAAATCCCACAGTCTCACACTGTATCAGAGAGTGAGCAAATCCCACACTCTCACACTGTATCGGAGTGAGTAAATCCCACACTCTCACACTGTCAGAGAGTGAGTAAATCCCACACTCACACACTGTATCAGAGAGTGAGTAAATACCACACACACACTGTATCAGAGAGTGAGTAACTCCCACACTCACACACTGTATCAGGGAGTGAGTAAATCACACACTCACACACTGTAACATTGAGTGAGTAAATCCCACACTCACACACTGTATCAGAGAGTGAGTAAATCCCACACTCACACACTGTATCAGAGAGTGAGTGAATCCCACACACACACACTGTATCAGAGTGAGTAAATCCCACACTCACACACTGTATCAGAGTGAGTACATCCCACAGTCACGCACTGTATCAGAGAGTGAGTAAATCCCACACTCGCACACTGTATCAAAGTGAGTAAATCCCACACTCACACACTGTATCAGTGAGTGAGTAAATCCCACACTCTCACACTGTATCGGAGAGTGAGTAAATCGCACACTCACACACTGTATCAGACTGAGTAAATCCCACACTCACACACTGTATCAGAGAGTGAGTAAATCCCACACTCACACACTGTATCAGAGAGTGAGTAAATCCCACACACTCACACTGTATCAGAGAGTGAGTAAATCCCACACTCACACACTGTATCAGAGAGTGAGTAAATCCCACACTCACACACTGTATCAGAGTGAGTGAATCCCACACTCACACACTGTATCAGAGAGTAAATCCTACACTCTCACACTGTATCAGAGAGTGAGTAAATCCCACACACACACACTGTATCAGAGAGTGAGTAAATCCCACACTCACAAACTGTATCAGAGTGAGTAAATTCCACACTCACACACTGTATCGGAGAGTAAGGAAATCCCACACACTCACATTGTATCGGAGAGTGAGTAAATCCCACACTCACACACTGTCAGTGAGTGAGTAAATCCCACAGTCACACACTGTATCAGAGAGTGAGTAAATCCCACACTCACACACTGTATCAGAGAGTGAGTAAATCCCACACTCTCACACTGTATCAGAGAGTGAGTAAATCCCACACTCGCACACTGTATCAGAGAGTGAGTAAATCCCACACTCACACACTGTATCAAAGTGAGTAAATCCCACACTCACACACTGTATCAGAGAGTGAGTAAATCCCACACTCACACACTGTATCAGAGAGTGAGGATATCACACATTGTATCGGAGAGTGAGTAAATCCCACAGTCATACACTGTATCAGAGAGTGAGTAAATCCCACACTCACACTGTATCAGAGAGTGAGTAAATCCCACACTCACACACTGTATCGGAGAGTGATTAAATCCACACTCACACACGGTATCAGTTAGTCAGTAAATCCCACACTCTCACACTGTATCAGAGAGTGAGTAAATCCCATACTCACACACTGTATCAGAGGGTGAGTAAATCCCACACTCACACACTGTATCAGAGAGTAAGGAAATCCCACACACTCAGATTGTATCGGAGAGTGAGTAAATCCCACACTCACACACTGTCAGTGAGTGAGTAAATCCCACACTCACACACTGTATCAGAGAGTGAGTAAATCCCACACTCACACACTGTATCAGAGAGTGAGTAAGTCCCACACTCGCACACTGTATCAGAGAGTGAGTAAATCCCACACTCACACGCTGTATCAGAGAGTGAGTAAATCCCACAGTCACACACTGTATCAGAGAGTGAGTAAATCCCACACTCGCACACTGTATCAGAGAGTGAGTAAATCCCACACTCGCACACTGTATCAGAGAATAAGTAAATCCCACAGTCTCACACTGTATCAGAGAGTGAGCAAATCCCACACTCTCACACTGTATCGGAGTGAGTAAATCCCACACTCTCACACTGTCAGAGAGTGAGTAAATCCCACACTCACACACTGTATCAGAAAGTGAGTAAATACCACACACACACTGTATCAGAGAGTGAGTAACTCCCACACTCACACACTGTATCAGGGAGTGAGTAAATCACACACTCACACACTGTAACATTGAGTGAGTAAATCCCACACTCACACACTGTATCAGAGAGTGAGTAAATCCCACACTCACACACTGTATCAGAGAGTGAGTGAATCCCACACACACACACTGTATCAGAGTGAGTAAATCCCACACTCACACACTGTATCAGAGTGAGTACATCCCACAGTCACACACTGTATCAGTGAGTGAGTAAATCCCACACTCTCACACTGTATCGGAGAGTGAGTAAATCGCACACTCACACACTGTATCAGACTGAGTAAATCCCACACTCACACACTGTATCAGAGAGTGAGTAAATCCCACACTCACACACTGTATCAGAGAGTGAGTAAATCCCACACACTCACACTGTATCAGAGAGTGAGTAAATCCCACACTCACACACTGTATCAGAGAGTGAGTAAATCCCACACTCACACACTGTATCAGAGTGAGTAAATCCCACACTCACACACTGTATCAGAGAGTAAATCCTACACTCTCACACTGTATCAGAGAGTGAGTAAATCCCACACACACACACTGTATCAGAGAGTGAGTAAATCCCACACTCACACTGTATCAGAGAGTGAGTAAATCCCACACTCACACTGTATCAGTGAGTAAATCGCACACTCACACACAGTATCAAAGTGAGTAAATCCCACACTCACACACTGTATCAGTGAGTGAGTAAATCCCACACTCTCACACTGTATCGGAGAGTGAGTAAATCGCACACTCACACACTGTATCAGACTGAGTAAATCCCACACTCACACACTGTATCAGAGAGTGAGTAAATCCCACACTCACACACTGTATCAGAGAGTGAGTAAATCCCACACACTCACACTGTATCAGAGAGTGAGTAAATCCCACACTCGCACACTGTATCAAAGTGAGTAAATCCCACACTCACACACTGTATCAGTGAGTGAGTAAATCCCACACTCTCACACTGTATCGGAGAGTGAGTAAATCGCACACTCACACACTGTATCTGACTGAGTAAATCCCACACTCACACACTGTATCAGAGAGTGAGTAAATCCCACACTCACACACTGTATCAGAGAGTGAGTAAATCCCACACACTCACACTGTATCAGAGAGTGAGTAAATCCCACACTCACACACTGTATCAGAGAGTGAGTAAATCCCACACTCACACACTGTATCAGAGTGAGTAAATCCCACACTCACACACTGTATCAGAGAGTAAATCCTACACTCTCACACTGTATCAGAGAGTGAGTAAATCCCACACACACACACTGTATCAGAGAGTGAGTAAATCCCACACTCACAAACTGTATCAGAGTGAGTAAATCCCACACTCACACACTGTATCAGAGAGTGAGTAAATACCACACACACACTGTATCAGAGAGTGAGTAACTCCCACACTCACACACTGTATCAGGGAGTGAGTAAATCACACACTCACACACTGTAACATTGAGTGAGTAAATCCCACACTCACACACTGTATCAGAGAGTGAGTAAATCCCACACTCACACACTGTATCAGAGAGTGAGTGAATCCCACACACACACACTGTATCAGAGTGAGTAAATCCCACACTCACACACTGTATCAGAGTGAGTACATCCCACAGTCACGCACTGTATCAGAGAGTGAGTAAATCCCACACTCGCACACTGTATCAAAGTGAGTAAATCCCACACTCACACACTGTATCAGTGAGTGAGTAAATCCCACACTCTCACACTGTATCGGAGAGTGAGTAAATCGCACACTCACACACTGTATCAGACTGAGTAAATCCCACACTCACACACTGTATCAGAGAGTGAGTAAATCCCACACTCACACACTGTATCAGAGAGTGAGTAAATCCCACACACTCACACTGTATCAGAGAGTGAGTAAATCCCACACTCACACACTGTATCAGAGAGTGAGTAAATCCCACACTCACACACTGTATCAGAGTGAGTAAATCCCACACTCACACACTGTATCAGAGAGTAAATCCTACACTCTCACACTGTATCAGAGAGTGAGTAAATCCCACACACACACACTGTATCAGAGAGTGAGTAAATCCCACACTCACAAACTGTATCAGAGTGAGTAAATTCCACACTCACACACTGTATCGGAGAGTAAGGAAATCCCACACACTCACATTGTATCGGAGAGTGAGTAAATCCCACACTCACACACTGTCAGTGAGTGAGTAAATCCCACAGTCACACACTGTATCAGAGAGTGAGTAAATCCCACACTCACACACTGTATCAGAGAGTGAGTAAATCCCACACTCTCACACTGTATCAGAGAGTGAGTAAATCCCACACTCGCACACTGTATCAGAGAGTGAGTAAATCCCACACTCACACACTGTATCAAAGTGAGTAAATCCCACACTCACACACTGTATCAGAGAGTGAGTAAATCCCACACTCACACACTGTATCAGAGAGTGAGGATATCACACATTGTATCGGAGAGTGAGTAAATCCCACAGTCATACACTGAGGGAAGGGCAGGATTGGCAGCTAAACGTTCCAGGATTTAGATGTTTCAGGCGGGATAGAGGGGGATGTAAAAGGGGAGGCGGAGTTGCGCTACTTGTTCAGGAGAGTATCACAGCTATACAGCGAGAGGACACCTCAGAGGGCAGTGAGGCTATATGGGTAGAGATCAGGAATAAGAAGGGTGCAGTCACAATGTTGGGGGTATACTACAGGCCTCCCAACAGCCAGCGGGAGATAGAGGAGCAGATAGGTAGACAGATTTTGGAAAAGAGTAAAAACAACAGGGTTGTGGTGATGGGAGACTTCAACTTCCCCAATATTGACTGGGACTCACTTAGTGCCAGGGGCTTAGACGGGGCAGAGTTTGTAAGGAGCATCCAGGAGGGCTTCTTAAAACAATATGTAAACAGTCCAACTAGGGAAGGGGCGGTACTGGACCTGGTATTGGGGAATGAGCCCGGCCAGGTGGTAGATGTTTCAGTAGGGGAGCATTTCGGTAACAGTGACCACAATTCAGTAAGTTTTAAAGTACTGGTGGACAAGGATAAGAGTGGCCCGAGGATGAATGTGCTAAATTGGGGGAAGGCTAATTATAACAATATTAGGCGGGAACTGAAGAACATAGATTGGGGGCGGATGTTTGAGGGCAAATCAACATCTGACATGTGGGAGGCTTTCAAGTGTCAGTTGAAAGGAATACAGGACAGGCATGTTCCTGTGAGGAAGAAAGATAAATACGGCAATTTTCGGGAACCTTGGATGACGAGTGATATTGTAGGCCTCGTCAAAAAGAAAAAGGAGGCATTTGTCAGGGCTAAAAGGCTGGGAACAGACGAAGCCTGTGTGGCATATAAGGAAAGTAGGAAGGAACTTAAGCAAGGAGTCAGGAGGGCTAGAAGGGGTCATGAAAAGGCATTGGCAAATAGGGTTAAGGAAAATCCCAAGGCTTTTTACACTTACATAAAAAGCAAGAGGGTAGCCAGGGAAAGGGTTGGCCCACTGAAGGATAGGCAAGGGAATCTATGTGTGGAGCCAGAGGAAATGGGCGAGGTACTAAATGAATACTTTGCATCAGTATTCACCAAAGAGAAGGAATTGGTAGATGTTGAGTCTGGAGAAGGGGGTGTAGATAGCCTGGGTCACATTGTGATCCAAAAAGACGAGGTGTTGGGTGTCTTAAAAAATATTAAGGTAGATAAGTCCCCAGGGCCGGATGGGATCTACCCCAGAATACTGAAGGAGGCTGGAGAGGAAATTGCTGAGGCCTTGACAGAAATCTTTGGATCCTCGCTGTCTTCAGGGGATGTCCCGGAGGACTGGAGAATAGCCAATGTTGTTCCTCTGTTTAAGAAGGGTGGCAGGGATAATCCCGGGAACTACAGGCCGGTGAGCCTTACTTCAGTGGTAGGGAAATTACTGGAGAGAATTCTTCGAGACAGGATCTACTCCCATTTGGAAGCAAATGGACGTATTAGTGAGAGGCAGCACGGTTTTGTGAAGGGGAGGTCGTGTCTCACTAACTTGATAGAGTTTTTCGAGGAGGTCACTAAGATGATTGATGCAGGTAGGGCAGTAGATGTTGTCTATATGGACTTCAGTAAGGCCTTTGACAAGGTCCCTCATGGTAGACTAGTACAAAAGGTGAAGTCACACGGGATCAGGGGTGAACTGGCAAGGTGGATACAGAACTGGCTAGGCCATAGAAGGCAGAGGGTAGCAATGGAGGGATGCTTTTCTAATTGGAGGGCTGTGACCAGTGGTGTTCCACAGGGATCAGTGCTGGGACCTTTGCTCTTTGTAGTATATATAAATGATTTGGAGGAAAATGTAACTGGTCTGATTAGTAAGTTTGCAGACGACACAAAGGTTGGTGGAATTGCGGATAGCGATGAGGACTGTCTGAGGATACAGCAGGATTTAGATTGTCTGGAGACTTGGGCGGAGAGATGGCAGATGGAGTTTAACCTGGACAAATGTGAGGTAATGCATTTTGGAAGGGCTAATGCAGGTAGGGAATATACAGTGAATGGTAGAACCCTCAAGAGTACTGAAAGTCAAAGAGATCTAGGAGTACAGGTCCACCGATCACTGAAAGGGGCTACACAGGTGGAGAAGGTAGTCAAGAAGGCATACGGCATGCTTGCCTTCATTGGCCGGGGCATTGAGTATAAGAATTGGCAAGTCATGTTGCAGCTGTATAGAACCTTAGTTAGGCCACACTTGGAGTATAGTGTTCAATTCTGGTCGCCACACTACCAGAAGGATGTGGAGGCTTTAGAGAGGGTGCAGAAGAGATTTACCAGAATGTTGCCTGGTATGGAGGGCATAAGCTATGAGGAGCGATTGAATAAACTCGGTTTGTTCTCACTGGAACGAAGGAGGTTGAGGGGCGACCTGATAGAGGTATACAAAATTATGAGGGGCATAGACAGAGTGGATAGTCAGAGGCTTTTCCCCAGGGTAGAGGGGTCAATTACTAGGGGGCATAGGTTTAAGGTGAGAGGGGCAAAGTTTAGAGTAGATGTACGAGGCAAGTTTTTTACGCAGAGGGTAGTGGGTGCCTGGAACTCGCTACCGGAGGAGGTAGTGGAGGCAGGGACGATAGGGACATTTAAGGGGCATCTTGACAAATATATGAATAGGATGGGAATAGAAGGATACGGACCCAGGAAGTGTAGAAGATTGTAGTTTAGTCGGGCAGTATGGTCGGCACGGGCTTGGAGGGCCGAAGGGCCTGTTCCTGTGCTGTACATTTCTTTGTTCTTTGTTGTTCTTTGTATCAGAGAGTGAGTAAATCCCACACTCACACTGTATCAGAGAGTGAGTAAATCCCACACTCACACACTGTATCGGAGAGTGATTAAATCCACACTCACACACGGTATCAGTTAGTCAGTAAATCCCACACTCTCACACTGTATCAGAGAGTGAGTAAATCCCATACTCACACACTGTATCAGAGAGTGAGTAAATCCCACACTCACACACTGTATCAGAGAGTAAGGAAATCCCACACACTCACATTGTATCGGAGAGTGAGTAAATCCCACACTCACACACTGTCAGTGAGTGAGTAAATCCCACACTCACACACTGTATCAGAGAGTGAGTAAATCCCACACTCACACACTGTATCAGAGAGTGAGTAAGTCCCACACTCGCACACTGTATCAGAGAGTGAGTAAATCCCACACTCACACGCTGTATCAGAGAGTGAGTAAATCCCACAGTCACACACTGTATCAGAGAGTGAGTAAATCCCACACTCGCACACTGTATCAGAGAGTGAGTAAATCCCACACTCGCACACTGTATCAGAGAATAAGTAAATCCCACAGTCTCACACTGTATCAGAGAGTGAGCAAATCCCACACTCTCACACTGTATCGGAGTGAGTAAATCCCACACTCTCACACTGTCAGAGAGTGAGTAAATCCCACACTCACACACTGTATCAGAGAGTGAGTAAATACCACACACACACTGTATCAGAGAGTGAGTAACTCCCACACTCACACACTGTATCAGGGAGTGAGTAAATCACACACTCACACACTGTAACATTGAGTGAGTAAATCCCACACTCACACACTGTATCAGAGAGTGAGTAAATCCCACACTCACACACTGTCTCAGAGAGTGAGTGAATCCCACACACACACACTGTATCAGAGTGAGTAAATCCCACACTCACACACTGTATCAGAGTGAGTACATCCCACAGTCACACACTGTATCAGTGAGTGAGTAAATCCCACACTCTCACACTGTATCGGAGAGTGAGTAAATCGCACACTCACACACTGTATCAGACTGAGTAAATCCCACACTCACACACTGTATCAGAGAGTGAGTAAATCCCACACTCACACACTGTATCAGAGAGTGAGTAAATCCCACACACTCACACTGTATCAGAGAGTGAGTAAATCCCACACTCACACACTGTATCAGAGAGTGAGTAAATCCCACACTCACACACTGTATCAGAGTGAGTAAATCCCACACTCACACACTGTATCAGAGAGTAAATCCTACACTCTCACACTGTATCAGAGAGTGAGTAAATCCCACACACACACACTGTATCAGAGAGTGAGTAAATCCCACACTCACACTGTATCAGAGAGTGAGTAAATCCCACACTCACACTGTATCAGTGAGTAAATCGCACACTCACACACAGTATCAAAGTGAGTAAATCCCACACTCACACACTGTATCAGTGAGTGAGTAAATCCCACACTCTCACACTGTATCGGAGAGTGAGTAAATCGCACACTCACACACTGTATCAGACTGAGTAAATCCCACACTCACACACTGTATCAGAGAGTGAGTAAATCCCACACTCACACACTGTATCAGAGAGTGAGTAAATCCCACACACTCACACTGTATCAGAGAGTGAGTAAATCCCACACTCGCACACTGTATCAAAGTGAGTAAATCCCACACTCACACACTGTATCAGTGAGTGAGTAAATCCCACACTCTCACACTGTATCGGAGAGTGAGTAAATCGCACACTCACACACTGTATCTGACTGAGTAAATCCCACACTCACACACTGTATCAGAGAGTGAGTAAATCCCACACTCACACACTGTATCAGAGAGTGAGTAAATCCCACACACTCACACTGTATCAGAGAGTGAGTAAATCCCACACTCACACACTGTATCAGAGAGTGAGTAAATCCCACACTCACACACTGTATCAGAGTGAGTAAATCCCACACTCACACACTGTATCAGAGAGTAAATCCTACACTCTCACACTGTATCAGAGAGTGAGTAAATCCCACACACACACACTGTATCAGAGAGTGAGTAAATCCCACACTCACAAACTGTATCAGAGTGAGTAAATCCCACACTCACACACTGTATCAGAGAGTGAGTAAATCCCACACTCTCACACTGTATCAGAGAGTGAGTAAATCCTACACTCTCACACTGTATCAGAGAGTGAGTAAATCCCACACACACACACTGTATCAGAGAGTGAGTAAATCCCACACTCACAAACTGTATCAGAGTGAGTAAATCCCACACTCACACACTGTATCAGAGAGTGAGTAAATTCCACACTCACACACTGTATCGGAGAGTGAGTAAATCCCACACTCACACTGTATCAGTGAGTAAATCGCACACTCACACACAGTATCAGAGAGTGCGTAAATCCCACACTCACACACTCTATCAGAGTGAGTAAATCCTACACACTCACACTGTATCAGAGAGTGAGTAAATCCCACACTCACACTGTATCAGTGAGTAAATCGCACACTCACACACAGTATCAGAGTGAGTAAATCCCACACTCACACACTCTATCAGAGTGAGTAAATCCTACACACTCACACTGTATCAGAGTGAGTAAATCCCACACTCACAGACTGTATCAGAGAGTGAGTAAATCCCACACTCAACACTGTATCAGAGAGTGAGTAAATCCCACAGTCACACACTGTATCAGAGAGTGAGTAAATCCCACACTCACACACTGTATCAGAGAGTGAGTAAATCCCACACTCTCACACTGTATCAGAGAGTGAGTAAATCCCACACTCGCACACTGTATCAGAGAGTGAGTAAACCCACACTCACACACTGTATCAAAGTGAGTAAATCCCACACTCACACACTGTATCAGAGAGTAAGTAAATCCCACACTCACACACTGTATCAGAGAGTGAGGATATCACACATTGTATCGGAGAGTGAGTAAATCCCACAGTCATACACTGTATCAGAGAGTGAGTAAATCCCACACTCACACTGTATCAGAGAGTGAGTAAATCCCACACTCACAGACTGTATCAGAGAGTGAGTAAATCCCACACTCACACACTGTATCAGAGAGTGAGTAAATCACACACGCACACACTGTAACAGAGAGTGAGTAAATCCCACACTCACACACTGTATCAGAGAGTGAGTAAATCCCACACTTACACACTGTATCGGAGAGTGATTAAATCCACACTCACACACGGTATCAGTTAGTCAGTAAATCCCACACTCTCACACTGTATCAGAGAGTGAGTAAATCCCATACTCACACACTGTATCAGAGAGTGAGTAAATCCCACACTCACAAACTGTATCAGAGTGTGAGGAAATCCCACACACTCACACTGTATCGGAGAGTGAGTAAATCCCACACTCACACACTGTCAGTGAGTGAGTAAATCCCACACTCACACACTGTATCAGAGAGTGAGTAAATCCCACACTCACACACTGTATCAGAGAGTGAGTAAATCCCACACTCGCACACTGTATCAGAGAGTGAGTAAATCCCACACTCACACACTGTATCAGAGAGTGAGTAAATCCCACAGTCACACACTGTATTAGAGAGTGAGTAAATCCCACACTCGCACACTGTATCAGAGAGTGAGTAAATCCCACACTCACACTCTATCAGAGAGTGAGTAAATCCCACACTCGCACACTGTATCAGAGAATGAGTAAATCCCACAGTCCCACACTGTATCAGAGAGTGAGCAAATCCCACACTCTCACACTGTATCGGAGTGAGTAAATCCAACACTCACACACTGTCAGTGAGTGAGTAAATCCCACACTCACACACTGTGTCAGAGAGTGACTAAATCCCACACTCACACACTGTATCAGAGAGTGAGTAAATCCCACACTCACACTGTATCAGAGAGTGAGTAAATCCCACACTCACACTGTATCAGAGAGTGAGTAAATCCCACACTCACACTGTATCAGGGAGTGAGTAAATCCCACACTCTCACACTGTATCAGAGAGTGAGTAAATCCCACACACACACACTGTATCAGAGTGAGTAAATCCCACACTCACACACTGTATCAGAGAATGAGTAAATCCCACACACACACTGTAACAGAGAGTGCGTAAATCCCACACTCACACACTGTATCAGAGTGAGTACATCCCAAACTCACACACTGTATCAGAGAGTGAGTAAACCACACACTCACACACTGTATCAGAGAGTGAGTCAATCCCACACACACACTGTGACAGAGATTGAGTAAATCCCACACTCACACACTGTATCAGAGTGAGTACATCCCACACTCACGCACTGTATCAGAGAGTGAGTAAATCCCACACTCACACACTGTATCAAAGTGAGTAAATCCCACACTCACACACTGTATCACAGAGTGAGTAAATTCCACACACGCACACTGTATCAGAGTGAGTACATCCCACACTCACACACTGTATCAGAGTGAGTAAATCCCACACTCACAGACTGTATCAGAGAGTGAGCAAATCCCACACACACACGGTATCAGAGAGTGAGTAAATCCCACACACACTTTATCAGAGAGTGAGTAAATCCCACACTCACACACTGTATCAGAGAGTGAGTAACTCCCACACTCACACACTGTATCAGGGAGTGAGTAAATCACACACTCTCACACGGTAACAGAGAGTGAGTAAATCCCACACTCACACACTGAATCAGAGAGTGAGTAAATCCCACACTCACACACTGTATCAGAGAGTGAGTAAATTCCACACACACACACTGTATCAGAGTGAGTAAATCCCACACTCACACACTATCAGAGTGATTACATCCCACAGTCACGCACTGTATCAGAGAGTGAGTAAGTCCCACACTCGCACACTGTATCAAAGTGAGTAAATCCCACACTCACACACTGTATCAGTGAGTGAGTAAATCCCACACTCTCACACTGTATCAGAGAGTGAATAAATCCCACACTCATACACTGTATCAGAGAGTGAGTAAATCGCACACTCACACACTGTATCAGACTGAGTAAATCCCACACTCACATTGTATCAGAGAGTGAGTAAATTCCACACTCACAGACTGTATCAGAGAGTGAGTAAATCCCACACTCACACACTGTATCAGAGAGTGAGTAAATCACACACGCACACACTGTATCAGAGAGTGAGTAAATCCCACACTCACACACTGTATCGGAGAGTGATTAAATCCACACTCACACACGGTATCAGTTAGTCAGTAAATGCCACACTCTCACACTGTATCAGAGAGTGAGTAAATCCCATACTCACACACTGTATCAGAGAGTGAGTAAATCCCACACTCACACACTGTATCAGAGAGTGAGGAAATCCCACACACTCACATTGTATCGGAGAGTGAGTAAATCCCACACTCACACACTGTCAGTGAGTGAGTAAATCCCACACTCACACACTGTATCAGAGAGTGAGTAAATCCCACACTCACACACTGTATCAGAGAGTGAGTAAATCCCACACTCGCACACTGTATCAGAGAGTGAGTAAATCCCACACTCACACGCTGTATCAGAGAGTGAGTAAATCCCACAGTCACACACTGTATCAGAGAGTGAGTAAATCCCACACTCGCACACTGTATCAGAGAGTGAGTAAATCCCACACTCGCACACTGTATCAGAGAATGAGTATATCCCACAGTCTCACACTGTATCAGAGAGTGAGCAAATCCCACACTCTCACACTGTATCGGAGTGAGTAAATCCCACACTCTCACACTGTCAGAGAGTGAGTAAATCCCACACTCACACACTGTATCAGAGAGTGAGTAAATACCACACACACACTGTATCAGAGAGTGAGTAACTCCCACACTCACACACTGTATCAGGGAGTGAGTAAATCACACACTCACACACTGTAACATTGAGTCAGTAAATCCCACTCACACACTGTATCAGAGAGTGAGTAAATCCCACACTCACACACTGTATCAGAGAGTGAGTAAACCCCACACACACACACTGTATCAGAGTGAGTAAATCCCACACTCACACACTGTATCAGAGTGAGTACATCCCACAGTCACGCACTGTATCAGAGAGTGAGTAAGTCCCACACTCGCACACTGTATCAAAGTGAGTAAATCCCACACTCACACACTTTATCAGTGAGTGAGTAAATCCCACACTCTCACACTGTATCAGAGAGTGAGTAAATCCCACACTCATACACTGTATCAGAGAGTGAGTAAATCGCACACTCACACACTGTATCAGACTGAGTAAATCCCACACTCACACACTGTATCAGAGAGTGAGTAAATCCCACACTCACACACTGTATCAGCAGTGAGTAAATCCCACACACTCACACTGTATCAGAGAGTGAGTAAATCCCACACTCACACACTGTATCAGAGAGTGAGTAAATCCCACACTCATACACTGTATCAGAGTGTGAGTAAATCGCACACTCACACACTGTATCAGACTGAGTAAATCCCACACTCACACACTGTATCAGAGAGTGAGTAAATCCCACACACTCACACTGTATCAGAGAGTGAGTAAATCCCACACTCACACACTGTATCAGAGAGAGAGTAAATCCCACACTCACACACTGTATCAGAGTGAGTAAATCCCACACTCACACACTGTATCAGAGAGTGAGTAAATCCCACACTCTCACATTGTATCAGAGAGTGAGTAAATCCCACACTCACACACTGTATCAGAGAGTAAATCCCACACTCTCATACTGTATCAGAGAGTGAGTAAATCCCACACACACACACTGTATCAGAGAGTGAATAAATCCCACACTCACACACTGTATCAGAGTGAGTAAATTCCACACTCACACACTGTATCAGAGAGTGAGTAAATCCCACACTCACACACTGTATCAGAGAGTGAGTAAATCCCACACTCACACACTGTATCAGAGAGTGAGTAAATCCCACACTCACACTGTATCAGTGAGTAAATCGCACACTCACACACAGTATCAGAGAGTGAGTAAATCCCACACTCACACACTCTATCAGAGTGAGTAAATCCTACACACTCACACTGTATCAGAGTGAGTAAATCCCACAGTCACACACTGTATCTGAGAGTGAGTAAATCCCACACTCACACACTGTATCAGAGAGTGAGTAAATCCCACACTCTCACACTGTATCAGAGAGTGAGTAAATCCCACACTCGCACACTGTATCAGAGAGTGAGTAAATCCCACACTCACACACTGTATCAAAGTGAGTAAATCCCACACTCACACACTGTATCAGAGAGTGAGTAAATCCCACACTCACACACTGTATCAGAGAGTGAGGATATCACACACTGTATCAAAGTGAGTAAATCCCACACTCACACACTGTATCAAAGTGAGTAAATCCCACACTCACTCACTGTATCAGAGAGTGAGTAAACCCCACACTCACACACTGTATCAGAGAGTGAGTAAATCCCACAGTCATACACTGTATCAGAGAGTGAGTAAATCCCACACTCACACTGTATCAGAGAGTGAGTAAATCCCACACTCACAGACTGTATCAGAGAGTGAGTAAATCCCACACTCACACACTGTATCAGAGAGTGAGTAAATCACACACGCACACACTGTAACAGAGAGTGAGTAAATCCCACACTCACACACTGTAACAGAGAGTGAGTAAATCCCACACTCACACACTGTATCGGAGAGTGATTAAATCCACACTCACACACTGTCAGTGAGTGAGTAAATCCCACACTCACACACTGTATCAGAGAGTGAGTAAATCCCACACTCACACACTGTATCAGAGAGTGAGTAAATCCCACACTCACACACTGTATCAGAGAGAGAGTAAATCCCACACTCACACACTGTATCAGAGTGAGTAAATCCCACACTCACACACTGTATCAGAGAGTGAGTAAATCCCACACTCTCACATTGTATCAGAGAGTGAGTAAATCCCACACTCACACACTGTATCAGAGAGTAAATCCCACACTCTCATACTGTATCAGAGAGTGAGTAAATCCCACACACACACACTGTATCAGAGAGTGAATAAATCCCACACTCACACACTGTATCAGAGTGAGTAAATTCCACACTCACACACTGTATCAGAGAGTGAGTAAATCCCACACTCACACTGTATCAGTGAGTAAATCGCACACTCACACACAGTATCAGAGAGTGAGTAAATCCCACACTCACACACTCTATCAGAGTGAGTAAATCCTACACACTCACACTGTATCAGAGTGAGTAAATCCCACAGTCACACACTGTATCAGAGAGTGAGTAAATCCCACACTCACACACTGTATCAGAGAGTGAGTAAATCCCACACTCTCACACTGTATCAGAGAGTGAGTAAATCCCACACTCGCACACTGTATCAGAGAGTGAGTAAATCCCACACTCACACACTGTATCAAAGTGAGTAAATCCCACACTCACACACTGTATCAGAGAGTGAGTAAATCCCACACTCACACACTGTATCAGAGAGTGAGGATATCACACACTCACACACTGTATCAGAGAGTGAGTAAATCCCACACTCACACACTGTATCAGAGAGTGAGTAAACCCCACACTCACACACTGTATCAGAGAGTGAGTAAACCCCACACTCACACACTGTATCAGAGAGTGAGTAAATCCCACAGTCATACACTGTATCAGAGAGTGAGTAAATCCCACACTCACACTGTATCAGAGAGTGAGTAAATCCCACACTCACAGACTGTATCAGAGAGTGAGTAAATCCCACACTCACACACTGTATCAGAGAGTGAGTAAATCACACACGCACACACTGTAACAGAGAGTGAGTGAATCCCACACTCACACACTGTAACAGAGAGTGAGTAAATCCCACACTCACACACTGTATCGGAGAGTGATTAAATCCACACTCACACACTGTCAGTGAGTGAGTAAATCCCACACTCACACACTGTATCAGAGAGTGAGTAAATCCCACACTCACACACTGTATCAGAGAGTGAGTAAATCCCACACTCGCACACTGTATCAGAGAGTGAGTAAATCCCACACTCACACACTGTATCAGAGAGTGAGTAAATCCCACAGTCACACACTGTAATAGAGAGTGAGTAAATCCCACTCACACACTGTATCAGAGAGTGAGTAAACCCCACACACACACACTGTATCAGAGTGAGTAAATCCCACACTCACACACTGTATCAGAGTGAGTACATCCCACAGTCACGCACTGTATCAGAGAGTGAGTAAGTCCCACACTTGCACACTGTATCAAAGTGAGTAAATCCCACACTCACACACTTTATCAGTGAGTGAGTAAATCCCACACTCTCACACTGTATCAGAGAGTGAGTAAATCCCACACTCATACACTGTATCAGAGAGTGAGTAAATCGCACACTCACACACTGTATCAGACTGAGTAAATCCCACACTCACACACTGTATCAGAGAGTGAGTAAATCCCACACTCACACACTGTATCAGAGAGTGAGTAAATCCCACACACTCACACTGTATCAGAGAGTGAGTAAATCCCACACTCACACACTGTATCAGAGAGTGAGTAAATCCCACACTCATACACTGTATCAGAGTGTGAGTAAATCGCACACTCACACACTGTATCAGACTGAGTAAATCCCACACTCACACACTGTATCAGAGAGTGAGTAAATCCCACACACTCACACTGTATCAGAGAGTGAGTAAATCCCACACTCACACACTGTATCAGAGAGAGAGTAAATCCCACACTCACACACTGTATCAGAGTGAGTAAATCCCACACTCACACACTGTATCAGAGAGTGAGTAAATCCCACACTCTCACATTGTATCAGAGAGTGAGTAAATCCCACACTCACACACTGTATCAGAGAGTAAATCCCACACTCTCATACTGTATCAGAGAGTGAGTAAATCCCACACACACACACTGTATCAGAGAGTGAATAAATCCCACACTCACACACTGTATCAGAGTGAGTAAATTCCACACTCACACACTGTATCAGAGAGTGAGTAAATCCCACACTCACACTGTATCAGTGAGTAAATCGCACACTCACACACAGTATCAGAGAGTGAGTAAATCCCACACTCACACACTCTATCAGAGTGAGTAAATCCTACACACTCACACTGTATCAGAGTGAGTAAATCCCACAGTCACACACTGTATCAGAGAGTGAGTAAATCCCACACTCACACACTGTATCAGAGAGTGAGTAAATCCCACACTCTCACACTGTATCAGAGAGTGAGTAAATCCCACACTCGCACACTGTATCAGAGAGTGAGTAAATCCCACACTCACACACTGTATCAAAGTGAGTAAATCCCACACTCACACACTGTATCAGAGAGTGAGTAAATCCCACACTCACACACTGTATCAGAGAGTGAGGATATCACACACTGTATCAAAGTGAGTAAATCCCACACTCACACACTGTATCAAAGTGAGTAAATCCCACACTCACACACTGTATCAGAGAGTGAGTAAACCCCACACTCACACACTGTATCAGAGAGTGAGTAAATCCCACAGTCATACACTGTATCAGAGAGTGAGTAAATCCCACACTCACACTGTATCAGAGAGTGAGTAAATCCCACACTCACAGACTGTATCAGAGAGTGAGTAAATCCCACACTCACACACTGTATCAGAGAGTGAGTAAATCACACACGCACACACTGTAACAGAGAGTGAGTAAATCCCACACTCACACACTGTAACAGAGAGTGAGTAAATCCCACACTCACACACTGTATCGGAGAGTGATTAAATCCACACTCACACACTGTCAGTGAGTGAGTAAATCCCACACTCACACACTGTATCAGAGAGTGAGTAAATCCCACACTCACACACTGTATCAGAGAGTGAGTAAATCCCACACTCGCACACTGTATCAGAGAGTGAGTAAATCCCACACTCACACACTGTATCAGAGAGTGAGTAAATCCCACAGTCACACACTGTAATAGAGAGTGAGTAAATCCCACACTCGCACACTGTATCAGAGAGTGAGTAAATCCCACACTCACACTCTATCAGAGAGTGAGTAAATCCCACACTCGCACACTGTATCAGAGAATGAGTAAATCCCACAGTCGCACACTGTATCAGAGAGTGAGCAAATCCCACACTCTCACACTGTATCGGAGTGAGTAAATCCCACACTCACACACTGTCAGTGAGTGAGTAAATCCCACACTCACACACTGTATCAGAGAGTGAGTAAATCCCACACTCACACACTGTATCAGAGAGTGAGTAAATCCCACAGTCGCACACTGTATCAGAGAGTGAGTAAATCCCACACTCACACACTGTATCAGAGAGTGAGTAAATCCCACACACACACTGTATCAGAGAGTGAGTAAATCCCACACTCTCACACTGTACCAGAGAGTGAGTAAATACCACACACACACTGTATCAGAGAGTGAGTAAATCCAACATTCACACTGTATCAGAGAGTGAGTAATTCCCACACTCGCACACTGTATCAGAGAGTGAGTAAATCCCACACTCACACACTGTATCAGAGAGTGAGTAAATCCCACACACACACTGTATCAGAGAGTGAGTAAATCCCACACTCTCACACTGTACCAGAGAGTGAGTAAATACCACACACACACTGTATCAGAGAGTGAGTAAATCCCACATTCACACTGTATCAGAGAGTGAGTAAATCCCACACTCACACACTGTATCAGAGAGTGAGTAAATCCCACACTCACACACTGTATCAGTGAGTGAGTAAATCCACACTCGCACACTGTATCAGAGAGTGAGTAAATCCCATACACACACTGTATCAGAGAGAGAGTAAATCCCACACTCACACACTGTATCAGAGAGTGAGTAAATCCCACACTCACACTGTATCAGAGAGTGAGTAAATCCACACTCGCACACTGTATGAGAGAGTGAGTAAATCCCACTCTCTCACCGTATCGGAGAGTGAGTAAATCCCACACTCACACACTGTATCAGAGAGTGAGTAAATCCCACACATTCACACTGTATCAGAGAGTGACTAAATCCCACACTCACACACTGTATCAGAGAGTGAGTCAGTCCCACACTCTCACTCTGTATCAGAGTGTCCGTAAATCCCACCCCCACACTGTATCAGAGAGTTAGTAAATCCCAGACTCTCACACTGTATCAGAGAGTGAGTAAATCCCACACTCACACTGTATCGGAGATTGAGTAAATCCCACACACACACTGTATCAGAGAGAGAGTAAATCCCACACTCACACACTGTATCAGAGAGTGAGTAAATCCCACACTCACACTGTATCAGAGAGTAATTCCCACACTCACACACTGTATCTGAGAGTGAGTAAATCCCACACTCTCACACTGTATCAGAGTGTAAGTACATCCCACACTCACACACTGTACCGGAGAGAGAGTAAATCCCACATTCACACACTATCAGAGAGTGAGTAAATCCCACACTCACACACTGTATCAGAGAGTGAGTAAATCCCAGGCTCACACACTGTATTAGAGAGTGAGTAAATCCCATACAACACACTGTATCAGAGAGTGAGACAACACCCACACTCTCACACTGTAACAGATTGTGAGTAAATCCCACACTCACACACTGTATCAGAGAGGGAGTAAATCCCACACACACACTGTATCAGAGAATGAGTAAATCCCACACTCTCACACTGTATCAGAGAGTGAGTAAATCCCACACTCACAGACTGTATCAGAGAGTGAGTAAATCCCACACTCTCACACTGTATCAGAGAGTGAGTAAATCCCACACTCACACACTGTAATAGAGAGTGAGTAAATCCCACACTCACACACTGTATCAGAGAGTGAGTAAATCCCATACTCACACACTGTATCAGAGAGTGAGTAAATCCCACACTCACACACTGTATCTGAGTGAGTAAATCCCACACTCACACACTGTATCAGAGAGGGAGTAAATCCCACACACACACTGTATCAGAGAGTGAGTAAATCCCACACTCACACACTGTATCAGAGAGGGAACAAATTCCACACTCGCACACTGTATCAGTAAGTAAATCCCACACTCTCACACTGTATCAGAGTGAGTAAATCCCACACTCTCACACTGTATCAGAGTGAGTAAATCCCACACTCTCACACTGTATCAGAGAGTAAGTAAATCCCACACTCGCACACTGTATCAGTAAGTAAATCCCACACTCACACACTGTATCAGAGTGAGTAAATCCCACACTCTCACACTGTATCAGAGTGAGTAAATCCCACACTCTCACACTGTATCAGAGTGAGTAAATCCCACACTCACACAATGTATCAGAGTGAGTAAATCCCACAGTCACAAACTGAATCGGAGAGTGAGTAAATCCCACACTCTCACATTGTAACAGTGAGTAAATCTCACACTCTCACACTGTATCAGAGAGTGAGTAAATCCCACACTGTATCAGAGAGTGAGGTTATCACACATTGTATCGGAGAGTGAGTAAATCCCACACACTCACATTGTAACAGTGAGTGAGCAAATCCCACACTCACACAATGTATCAGAGAGTGAGTAAATCCCACACTCTCACACTGTATCTGACAGTGAGTAAAACCCACGCACTCACACTGAGTGTGAGTCACTCCCACACTCAGTTCAGCCATTTTGCAGTCTGTGTTTTGACAGGTTTTTAGTTTCAGTTTAAAAACAGTCTATGTGTTTCCAGAGAGCTGCAAGATTTGCAGTTTGGTTTTGCTGAGAGGATGTTCTTAAAAATTGGGAGTATTGTTAAGTTACCTGCCAGAGGAAAAACGAACTGACCTGAAAGAGTTATTGATATCACATGGGCAAGTTTGTAGAGATAAATTGGGAAGGACTAAAATGGGCATACATGATGTAGATGTGGGAAACGCTGTTCCTTTCAAACAACATTCATTTAGACATAAACCTTTAAAATTCGCACAGGTTAACCGGGAAATTGAGGGTATGCTGAAGAATGGCATAGTTGAAGTGGGTTGCAGCCAATGGAACTCACCCATAGTGATGGTACCTAAACTAGACAGTACCCAACGGTTGTGTGTGTACTTACGAAAGGTGAATGCAGTTACAAGAACGGACTCTTCTCCGATCCCATCATTGAGGGATTACATTGAGAAAGTGGGATTTACTCACTCTGATACATTGTGAGAGTGTGGGATTTACTCACTCTCTGATACAGTGTGAGAGTGTGGGATTTACTCACTCTCTGATACAGTGTGAGAGTGTGGGATACATTTTGGGGTTCTGAAAACCCCTCACCCATAACACAAGAAAGTAGGAAATGGTCAGAGACAGTTGGAATGAAATGGGGTGAAAACACATGGGTCGAGACTGCCGTAGAGCCAATCATCTGAAACTGTTCAATTCGTAGTTGAGACCGGAAGGCTGCAGCGGGAAGATGAACTTCCTGGAGTGATTCCAGGCTGGTTTTATAACGTATTCCATCGACCGGTTAAGGCGTTGGAAAACCAATGGGCTTTCCCCGCGCAGGTTCGAATCTTGCTCGCAGCGACTGTGTTCAACTCCCCACTGAGCCGAAAATTAATCGCAATCCCGGTTGGTTGTCAGTAAAGGGTTTGAGTTTATCGAGTTCAGTCAGATATTTAACATTGTTTTTGGAAACTAAACGAAATATGAAGATGAATAAAAAGCTCACACTCAAAGCAACAATCACTAAGTAATAACGTTAATATTGATAAATAATAAGTTCCATTCCTGGTTGTGAGGTGGTTCTGAGATAAAGGGATCGAGAGAGAACGAGGTGACTGCAGTCTGACTCTCACTCTGAAAACCAGTTAGTGCGCCCTTGGACAAAGTGGATGTGTCTGAGAACAGGAGGAAAGCAGATCATGGGCCTGTGACTGATTTTATTGAGCCGGACCTTGAAAAGTGAAGCAGACTTTTAACCAGTCGGCGCCTGTCTGAGAGCTGTTTAGGAATTACGGCTGATATTGAGACAGTTCAGAGGGAATTCGCTGCAGCAAATCCATTCATTAAGAGGTGTTGATATTTTGTTTTCAGAGAGACTGTCATAGTTTCTTAAATTATGATTTGTGCTTGTTTTTGTTTTGTTCAGTAATTTGGGGTGTCTCTTTGGAGCGGGTGCAGTTGGTCAATATCTGTGCCTCTTGCTTGTCCAGCTCCCGGGCAGCAGCAGCTCCATTCCTATCCAGATGTGTGGACACAAACGGCAAACCCACATTATTGTATCCCGGCGGAGGTTCGAACCCCGCTCGCAGCGGCTCTGCTCCGGAATATTTACTCAGCTCCATAAACAAACCACTGACCACACAAATGACCGGCGCTCCCTTTGCCTCTCATTGATGGTTTTCACCCAATTTCGCTGTTTGGGGAATGAAAGTAAAATTTTATCGCGTCTTGTAATTTGCATATTTAAATGAATTACACTAAACATCTGAAACAATTCTTAATAAGTGATAATTAATCAAAATTAAGCAAGTGTCCTGAAACGATTGGAAGGAAAAGCCCATCCCATCAGATCAGGAAATGTTGGGAATGGACCGGAGTGAAACATTCCCAGACCATGGGCGTCATTCTCCGACCCCCCAGAGGAGAATCCCGCCCCCGCCCCCGCCGAAGTCTCCGAAGGGAGAAAAGTCGGCGGGGCGTTAATGTCGCCGCTGCCGCGGAGAATGTCACGGGTCTGTGCAAGGCAGCTGATTTTCGGCCTGCCGATATTCTCCCTTCCGGATGGGCCGAAGTCCCGTCGACGTGATGACCGTTCACGTCGACGTGAATCAAACCTCCTTTTCATCGGCATGACCTGGTGCTCCAGGCTCACGCCGACCAGCGTGGAGGTGAGTGACGGCCTGGGGGGTTGGCTCTGGGCAGGAAATGGCGTGGCCGCAGACTGATTGCATGAGGAGAGGTGTGTCTCGGGTTGTGTGTGTGTGTGTGCGGCGGGGGGGGGGGGTGGTTAGAGTAGGCTGGGCTCCGGGGGAGTGCCGGGAGGGGGTCCGTGCCGGGGTGGAGGTTGGGGGGGGGTCCGTGCTGGGGTGGAGCTTGGGGGGGGGTCCGTGCCGGGGTGGAGGTTGGGGGGGGGTCCGTGCTGGGGTGGAGGTTGGGGGGGGTCCGTGCTGGGGTGGAGGTTGGGGGGGGGTCCGTGCTGGGGTGGAGGTTGGGGGGGGGTCCGTGCTGGGGTGGAGGTTGGGGGTTGGGGGGGGTCCGTGCTGGGGTGGAGGTTGGGGGGGGATCCATGCCGGGGTGGAGGTTGGGGGGGGTCCGTGCTGGGGTGGAGGTCGGGGGGGGTCCGTGCTGGGGTGGAGGTTGGGTGGGGTCCGTGCCGGGGTGGAGGTTGGGGGGGGTCCGTGCTGGGGTGGAGGTTGGGGGGGGTCCGTGCTGGGGTGGAGGTTGGGGGGGGGTCCGTGCTGGGGTGGAGGTTGGGGGGGGGTCCGTGCTGGGGTGGAGGTTGGGGGTTGGGGGGGTCCGTGCTGGGGTGGAGGTTGGGGGGGGGTCCATGCCGGGGTGGAGGTTGGGGGGGGTCCGTGCTGGGGTGGAGGTCGGGGGGGGTCCGTGCTGGGGTGGAGGTTGGGTGGGGTCCGTGCCGGGGTGGAGGTTGGGGGGGGGTCCGTGCTGGGGTGGAGGTTGGGGGGGTCCGTGCCGGGGTGGAGGTTGGGGGGGGGTCCGTGCTGGGGTGGAGGTTGGGGGTTGGGGGGGGGGTCCGTGCTGGGATGGAGGTATGGGGGGTCCATGCCGGGGTGGAGGTTGGGGGTTGGGGGGGGTCCGTGCTGGGGTGGAGGTTGAGGGGGGGGGTCCGTGCCGGGGTGGAGGTTGGGGGGGGTCCGTGCCGGGGTGGAGGTTGGGGGTTGGGGGGGGGGGTCCGTGCTGGGGTGGAGGTTGGGGGGGGGGTCCGTGCCGAGGAGGTGGATGGGAGGGCAAGTGAGTTGGTCCACCTGGCCAGGTGCCAGCCTCCAACAGTTGGACCCATGCGGTCCATGCCACCTGGATGGGGGGAGGAGGGGATATGGGCAATGATGACATGTCGTCGTTCCCCTCCCCCCCACCAGACCGTCATGTTTTCAGATCATCCAGTGATGTTGGCCGCCGTGGTGGCAGCCGCTCATATCTATGTTGCCCTGGATGAGGAGGAGGAGGAGGAGGAGCGTGCCAGAGAGGCGGCGCAGGCTGCCGCAGAGGGGCAGGCGGCAGCCGCCCAGGCTGGAGGGACACCTGACCGACAGGACGAGGAGGGGGAGGAGGATGTCGCGGCCCCACGGCAACGGAGGCACCCGAGGTACCCCGTGTGTACTGGCCCCGGCAGTCATACCAAGACCTCACGGACCGGGAATGCAGGAGGAGACTCCGGATGAGCTGGGAAACCGTGGCACACATCTGCCACCTGCTGGCACACCTGTCACCGCATGGCACTGGCGGGGGACACCCTCTCCCCGTGTCCGTCAAGGTTACGGTGGCCCTGAACTTTTATGCAACGGGGTCATTCCAGGCACCGAGTGGGGACCTGTCTGGCATATCGCAGACATCGGTGTATCGGTGCATCCGGGCAGTGACAGATGCCCTATATGCCATGGCGCACCGCTACATCCGCTTCCCCGTTGACCGGGCCAGCCAAGATGCCCGGGCCGTGGGCTTCTCTGCCGTTGCCGGGTTCCCCATGGTCCAGGGCGCGATCGATGGGATGCACGTCGCCGTGCGGCCACCTGCAGATAACAGGGCCGTGTTCACTAATAGGAAGGGGATCTATTCGATGAACGTACAGGTGGTCTGCGACCACCACATGATGATCCTGCACGTCTGCGCCCGTCACCCAGGCAGTGTACACGACTCATTCGTGTTGTCGCGGTCATCCATCCCCGGCATGTACGAGGGACGCCATCCCCGGCTGAGGGGCTGGTTGCTGGGCGACAGGGGCTACCCATTGCGATCGTGGCTGATGACGCCTATACGGAGGCCACGCAATGAGGCGGAGAACCGCTACAATGATGCCCATGTAGCGACAAGGGGAGTGATCGAGAGGTGCTTTGGCGTGCTGAAGATGCGTTTCAGGTGCCTGGACCTCTCTGGGGGCGCCCTCCAGTATCGGTCAGATAGGGTCGGCCGCATCATTGTGGTGTGCTGCGTCCTGCACAACATAGCCCAGCAGAGGGCGATGTGCCGCAGGCAGAGGAGGGCGGAGTGGAGGAGCAGCAGGAAGAGGCCCAGTCCTCCCCAGATGAGGGGGATGGGGGCAATGGTCAGGGCAGACGGGGTAGACACAGGCGGGTGGCTGTCCACCGTTACCGGCTGGCCCAGCGGGCACGGGACAGACTGATAGACGCCCGCTTCACTGACTAGATGGGCGTGGGAATCGGGTAGTATGGCCACAGACCGCACACCATGGCAACAGCCGACCACCCACACCCCCCACCCATCCACCAACCCAGCACCCTCACCCCCCTCCCCAACCCCACCCACTCCACCCGCATGCACACCACCCCCCCCCCCCCATTGCCGAGCCACCTGCGGCACAACGGGCCGGGCTCACACAGTTGCGGGTGGACGCGTGTCTATCGCAGGCCATGGAGGATGATGACAACCCGCCCTGCGATGAGCTCCTGGCTCTACATCGTTGGACTATGTCTGACCCATGGCCACAGTACCACCATCCACGCGGACCATCCCTGCATGCGGCTGTGACACTGCAGCGCACGGTCCCGTCCTCTGCCCGGGGGATGTTGATGGCGGCCCAGGGGGAAGGGGGCAGACTCACCTGGGGCTGAGGTAAGACCACCCCTCACACACACACTTGCGCTCAATGTACATGACACCCCCGCACACTTTGGACAGAGCACAAAGGCAGCTTTGGTAGGTGTAACATTGACTTTAATAACCAAAGGAGTTCATGCACGTGCCCGAGCCCCTAAAACTCATCTGTGCCCTGCACCCGTGCCAACTTACTCAGTGTCTAATTGTTTGGCCTTACGGGCCCTTTGACTACGTCTACGTGGTTCCCCAGATGGTACAGCAGAACTGGAGGTGGACTCCTGTGATTCCTGCCCTCTGACACTGGATCCCTTTGGCGGCCGTTTCCTGGGGCGTCCAGGCCTAGATGGGCCAGGCTGCGGCCCGGGCAACTGGGATGGCGAGCTGCCAGCCTGTCCTGCCCGTTGCCCACCCGATGCATCTGGGACGGAAGGGGGGGAGTCCGAGGTGTCGCGGTGTACCGGGACCTCCCCTACAGAGGGAGCCGGGACGGACCACACCACCTCCTCCTCCCTCGGGGTGCCCGATGGCCCCCAGGCCTCTACATGGGTGGGGGATGCGAATGGACTGGCCATCCGACGCCCCCCCGACATCTGGCGCTGCCAGTCCTGGAGGCCCGTGCTGGTATCGACAGGGGTCTGCAGGTTTGCAGCCATGGAGCCCAGGGTGTTGGCAAACCCTGTCTGTGACAGTGCGACGCCGGCTCGCACATGGCCACTGGCGCCGATGCCCTCAGCGATGGCCTGCAGAGACTGGGCCATGGCCTGCTGAGACTGGGCCATGGCCTGCTGAGACTGGGCCATGGCCTGCAGAGACTGGGATATGGCGTTGAGCGCCTCTGCCATCTGGCGCTGGCACTGGCTCATGGCCTCCTGTGAGAGGGCAGCCATTTCCTGGGCCACAGACGCCACCTGCACGGAAGGCCCCAGGCCTCGCAAACCGTTCCCCATGTCTGACACCGTCGCACCCATTGCCTCCACCGCGGACGCCACCCGTGTGGTGTCAGCCTGGGTGGCACGCATGACCGGCACCACTCCCAACTCCTGGACGTGGGTGGACTCCTCCACCTGCGACCGCAGCCGCCGCAAGCCGCCCGTCACCCTCTTCGCTCGTCTCCGGGTCGGTGGTTGCATCGGATCTATGTGTGGGTGTGGTAACTGCAGGAACCCGGGATCCATCTGGGCGGCAGATGTTCGCTTGGCCTGGGCTGCCCTCCGACCGCCCAGTCCCTCTGCTGCTCCTACCTCCACCTGCTGTACCGGGATGGCTGTGTTGTGCGCACCAGTGAGTGTACCAGATGCCTCATCACTAAAATGCCCAACCGTGGTGAGTGTTTCTGCGATGGTGGAGGGTGTTGGTGACAGCAGTGGCGTTGTGTCGTGCTCTTCGTCCCACTCTGAGTCCATGGCACTTTGGGGTGGGGGTTCGTCTCCACCCATCCACTCTGAGTCACTGTCCGGTATTTCGTCTTCCTGGGTAGTGCTGTCCCGGGTAGTGCTGTCCCGGGTAGGGGTGTCCTGGGTCGTGCTGTCCCGGGTAGGGGTGTCCTGGGTAGTGGTGTCCTGGGTAGTGGTGTCCTGGGTAGTGGTGTCCTGGGTAGTGGTGTCCTGGCTCGGATGTGACGGGGGCCTGTGGCTGCCCCTCTCATCGCTGGGTGGTCGCTCCCGCACGTGACGGGGGTGTCGTCTCCCTGTTGCTCCAGGTCTCTCCGTCTCTGTGGTGTGCGAGGGGCATCCTGCGGGCGTTGCATGCTGGAGGGTGCGGGTCTCTCCGTCTCCCGTGGTCTCCGAGGGGCATCCTGCGGGTGTCGCCTGCTGGAGGGTATGGGTCTCTCCGTCTCCTGTGGTCTCCGAGGGGCATCCTGCGGGCGTCGCATGCTGGAGGGTCCGGGTCTCTCCGTCTCCCGTGGTCTCCGAGGGGCATCCTGCGGGCGTCGCATGCTGGAGGGTGCGGGTCTCTCCGTCTCCCATGGTGTGCGAGGGGCATCCTGCGGGCGTCGCATGCTGGAGGGTGCAGGTCTCTCCGTCTCCCGTGGTCTCCGAGGGGCATCCTGCAGGCGTCGCATGCTGGAGGGTGCGGGTCTCTCCGTCTCCTGTGGTCTCCGAGGGGCATCCTGCGGGCGTCGCATGCTGGAGGGTCCGGGTCTCTCCGTCTCCCGTGGTCTCCGAGGGGCATCCTGCGGGCGTCGCATGTTGGAGGGTGCGGGTCTCTCCGTCTCCTGTGGTCTCCGAGGGGCATCCTGCGGGCAGTCTGCATCTGCGGGGATGGGTGCCTGGTCGTTTGGTCCTGCGATACACAATGAAGCATGCATGGTTAGACATCAGGCAGTGATCAGGTGATACGGGGGAGGGGGATATCGGGGAGGGGGGATAGGCTGTCGGTGACTCACTCGCTAGTACGCCCCCGACCTCTGCATCAGCAACCTCCCGGTCCTCAGGTCCGCCAGCCAGTTCCAGGGCCCTTTCCTCGTCTACGGTCAGTGGCCTCTCATCAGCGGGCCCTCCTCCAGTCCTCACATGCTCCCTATTGTTGTGTGCGCGCTTCTCCTGTGGGGGGGGGGGGGGTGGTGCAGGGGTAAAAGGCAACACTGTTAGGCAGGTATATGAATGCACGCCATCGGTTGCGCGTGCATTGCAGAGGTTAAGGTTAGGGCTGGATTCACTTGGGGATATGGGGGATATGGGGGAGGGGGGATGTGGGGGATATGGGGGAGGGTGGATATGGGGAGGGGGGGATATGGGGGATATGGGGGAGGGGGGATATGGGGGAGGGGGATATGGGGAGGGGTGATATGGGGGAGGGGGGATATGGGGGAGGGGGGATATGGGGGATATGGGGGAGGGGGGATATGGGGGAGGGGGGATATGGGGGAGGGGGGATATGGGGGATATAGGGGAGGGGGATATGGGGGATATGGGGGAGGGGGGTATGGGGGAGGGGGGATATGGGGGAGGGGGGATATGGGGGAGGGGGGATATGGGGGAGGGGGGGATATGGGGGAGGCTCACCCTGCCTGCTCTGACGAGGTCGTTCACCTTCTTGTGGCACTGGGTGCCTGTCCGTGGTGTCAGGGCCACAGCGGTGACGGCCTCTGCCACTTCCCTCCACAGACGCCGGCTGTGGCGTGGGGCAACTCTGCGGCCGTGCCCGGGATACAGGGCGTCCCTCCTCTGCTCCACCACGTCCAGGAGCGCCTCCACATCGCGTGACTCGAACCTCGGGGCTGAGCGACGGCCAGCCATCCAGTCGGGTGTTGCGGTCGGGTGTTCCGGTCGGGTGGGGGGGAGCAGCGCGGCCTTATGAGCCGTCACGCCGTGCAGCGCGTATGACGCTGCACGGCGTGAACCACTGCGCAAGCGCGGATCTCGTTACGTCGCTGCTAGCCCATTTCGGGCCGGAGACTATCGACCCATTTTTCCGACGTGACGCAAGTCGGATTTGCGCCGTTTTTTGCGCCGATCGGCGGACTTTCCGACGATAACGGAGAATTTCGCCCAAATCTTTCTCCTCAGCATGAAAACTCCCCGCGGAAAGACTGAAACAGACACACATTTGATCACATCATGATGAACATCACTCACACCTTAACCATGAGGTCACTGATGAAGTCATGATAAAACAGACAACATCTGCTCTGGTGTGTGAGTATTATTCCTGCCAATATCACATTTCCACTGACTGGAATGGGTTATGTTTTATTATCACGGTGACGTCATTTGGTAAAGTTAGAATCACAATATCCAGCAAGACCCCGCCGAGGGGCAATAAGGATATTGAACAATGTCCAGCAAGACCCCGCCGAGGGGCAATAAGGATATTGAACAATGTCCAGCAAGACCCCTCAGAGGGGCAATAAGGATATTGAACAATGTCCAGCAAGACCCCGCAGAGGGGCAATAAGGATATTGAACAATGTCCAGCAAGGCCCCGCAGAGGGGCAATAAGGATATTGAACAATGTCCAGCAAGGCCCCGCAGAGGGGCAAAAAGGATATTGAACAATGCCCAGCAATGCCCCGCAGAGGGGCAATAAGGATATTGAACAATGTCCAGCAATGCCCCGCAGAGGGGCAATAAGGATATTGAACAATGTCCAGCAATGCCCCGCAGAGGGGCATAGAACATAGAACGATACAGCGCAGTACAAGCCCTTCAGCCCACGATGTTGCACCGAAACAAAAGCCATCTAACCTACACTATGCCATTATCATCCATATGTTTATCCAATAAACTTTTAAATGCCCTCAATGTTGGCGAATTCATGACTGTTGCAGGTAGGGCATTCCACGGCCTCACTACTCTTTGCGTAAAGAACCTACCTCTGACCTCTGTCCTATATCTATTACCCCTCAGTTTAAAGCTATGTCCCCTCGTGCCAGCCATTTCCATCTGCGGGAGAAGGCTCTCACTGTCCACCCTATCTAACCCCCTGATCATTTTGTATGCCTCTATTAAGTCTCCTCTTAACCTTCTTCTCTCCAACGAAAACAACCTCAAGTCCATCAGCCTTTCCTCATAAGATTTTCCCTCCATACCAGGCAACATCCTGGTAAATCTCCTCTGCTCCCGCTCCAAAGCCTCCACGTTCTTCCTATAATGCGGTGACCAGAACTGTACGCAATACTCCAAATGCGGCCGAACCAGAGTTTTGTACAGCTGCAACATGACCTCCTGACTCCGGAACTCAATCCCTCTACCAATAAAGGCCAACACTCCATAGGCCTTCTTCACAACCCTATCAACCTGGGTGGCAACTTTCAGGGATCTATGTACATGGACACCTAGATCCCTCTGTTCATCCACACTTCCAAGAACTTTACCATTAGCCAAATATTCTGCATTCCTGTTATTCCTTCCAAAGTGAATCGCCTCACACTTCTCTACATTAAACTCCATTTGCCACCTCTCAGCCCAGCTCTGCAGCTTATCTATATCCCTCTGTAACCTGCTACATCCTTCCACACTGTCGACAACACCACCGACTTTAGTGTCGTCTGCAAATTTACTCACCCACCCTTCTGCGCATTCCTCTAGGTCATTGATAAAAATGACAAACAGCAACGGCCCCAGAACAGATCCTTGTGGTACGCCACTTGTAACTGAACTCCATTCTGAACATTTCCCATCAACCACCACCCTCTGTCTTCTTTCAGCTAGCCAATTTCTGATCCACATCTCTAAATCACCCTCAATCCCCAGCCTCCGTATTTTCTGCAATAGCCTACCATGGGGAACCTTATCAAACGCTTTACTGAAATCCATATACACCACATCAACTGCTCTACCCTCGTCTACCTGTTCAGTCACCTTCTCAAAGAACTCAATAAGGTTTGTGAGGCATGACCTACCCTTCACAAAGCCATGCTGACTATCCCTGATCATATTATTCCTATCTAGATGATTATAAATCTTGTCTCTTATAATCCCCTCCAAGACTTTACCCACTACAGACGTGAGGCTCACCGGTCTATAGTTGCCAGGGTTGTCTCTGCTCCCCTTTTTGAACAAAGGGACCACATTTGCTATCCTCCAGTCCTCTGGCACTATTCCTGTAGCCAATGATGACATAAAAATCAAAGCCAAAGGTCCAGCAATCTCTTCCCTGGCCTCCCAGAGAATCCTAGGATAAATCCCATCAGGCCCCAGGGGCTTATCTATTTTCAGCCTGTCCAGAGTTGCCAACACCTCTTCCCTACGTACCTCAATGCCATCTATTCTAATAGCCTGGGTCTCAGCGTTCTCCTCCACAACATTATCTTTTTCCTGAGTGAATACTGACAAAAAATATTCATTTAGTATCTCGCCTATCTCTTCAGACTCCACACACAACTTCCCATCCCTGTCCTTGACTGGTCCTACTCTTTCCCTAGTCATTCGCTTATTCCTGACATACCTATAGAAAGCTTTTGGGTTTTCCTTGATCCTACCTGCCAAATACTTCTCATGTCCCCTCCTTGCTCGTCTTAGCTCTCTCTTTAGATCCTTCCTCGCTACCTTGTAACTACCCATCGCCCCAACTGAAGCTTCACACCTCATCTTCACATAGGCCTCCTTCTTCCTCTTAACAAGAGATTCCACTTCTTTGGTAAACCACGGTTCCCTCGCTCTACGCCTTCCTCCCTGCCTGACCGGTACATACTTATCAAGAACACGCAGTAGCTGATCCTTGAACAAGCTCCACTTATCCAGTGTGCCCAACACTTGCAGCCTACTTCTTCCACCCTATCCCCCCCCCCAAGTCACGTCTAATGGCATCATAATTGCCCTTCCCCCAGCTATAACTCTTGCCCTGCGGTGTATACTTATCCCTTTCCATCATTAACGTAAACTTCACCGAATTGTGGTCACTGTCCCCAAAGTGCTCTCCTACCTCCAAATCCAACACCTGGCCTGGTTCATCACCCAAAACCAAATCCAACGTAGCCTCGCCTCTTGTTGGCCTGTCAACATATTGTGTCAGGAAACCCTCCTGCACACACTGTACAAAAAACGACCCATCTAATGTACTCGGACGATATATTTTCCAGTCAATATTTGGAAAGTTAAAGTCTCCCATAATAACTACCCTGTTACTTTCGCTCTTATCCAGGATCATCCTCGCCATCCTTTCCTCTACATCCGTAGAACTATTTGGAGGCCTATAGAAAACTTCCAACACAATAAGGATATTTAACAATGTCCAGCAATGTCCAGCAATGCCCCGCAGAGGGGCAATAAGGATATTTAACAATGTCCAGCAATGCCCCGCAGGGGGCAATAAGGATATTTAACAATGTCCAGCAATGCCCCGCAGGGGGGCAAGAAGGATATTTAACAATGTCCAGCAATACCCCACAGGGGGGCAATAAGGATATTTAACAATGTCCAGCAATACCCCGCAGGGGGGCAATAAGGATATTTAACAATGTCCAGCAATACCCCGCAGGGGGGCAATAAGGATATTTAACAATGTCCAGCAATACCCCGCAGGGGGGCAATAAGGATATTCAACAATGTCCAGCAATACCCCCGCAGGGGGGCAATAAGGATATTTAACAATATCCAGCAATACCCCACGGGGGCAATAAGGATATTTAACAATATCCAGCAATACCCCACAGAGGGGCAATAAGGATATTTAACAATATCCAGCAATACCCCACAGAGGGACAATACGGATATTTAACAATATCCAGCAATACCCCACAGAGGGGCAATAAGGATATTTAACAATATCCAGCAATACCCCACAGAGGGGCAATAAGGATATTTAACAATATCCAGTAATAAACCACAATAGAAATCGAGACCCCAGTTTCCCCTCTCGGACGAGTGTGAACAATCCAACCAGACTATTTACAACCAGAGAAGAGGAGATTTACCCGGAGTCCTGCCTCCAGCAGCCTTTCTCCTCCAGCTCCCTCCCTCCGTTCCTCCTTCACTCTCACACATTGTGCCATCCTTCGATTTCCCTCCCTTTCCACCTCCCTGTCTCGTCCGACCCCACTCCCTCTCTCTAATGTCTTTCTCGTTCTCTGAGATCTGTCTTGTCTCCGGGCTCCCACTGACCCCGGGCTCGGGGACTCTCATCCCGGCCAGGGCTCTTTAACCGGCTCCATTCACAGGAAAAGTGACTTCAGTTTCCACAATAACATCCGCTCTCTCTGAAACCCCCAAACTGAAATTCAGACTCACCGTTAAGGTGAAGACTGCGGACTGCGGTTCCCTCTCCTGCTGTTTAATACAGATCACTATAACTGTGTACAGTGAGCAGAAAGAAATTGCTGTTGTTTGTAAACATTTGTTGCTGACATCACTTGTCACTCTGCTTTAACAGGATGAGTTTGTGTCTTCTGATATTTGAAGCGATATAAAACTGTGCAAAGATATAAACTGAGCGGGTAAATGCATTATGCTTCTAAACGGAGTCATTTCATTTCCGCACAATGAACTTTGTCCAAATGTAAAATCGTGGAATCAGCTGTAGATAAACTCAGTCAGCCTGACTTGATTTGAACAAGCAACCTCCTGATGTGACAAAGAGTCATTAGACTCAAAACATTCGATGTTTCTCTCCCTACAGATGCTGCCAGACCTGCTGAGATTTTCCATCATTTCCTCTTTCGTTTCAAGCATATCTGGAGTCAGACGCGCTACCGTTGCCCGACACGCTCAAGTGCTGGTCACTGAACCTTTCTCCTCATAGATTTATTCATTATGAGTCAATGACTGGTACTGCACGTGAGGGTGGAATCCAGTCTCTGTCAGACATTGGTGCCGAATATCAGTGTGGAAATCTTTCTGTATCTACCAATCACAATTACTGTTTGGGAAAAGTGGGATTAATTCAGTATCGGTAGGTTTTGGGCTGTTGGGGCACTCAACAGCGGATCAATGGTTTCCTGCTTGAACCAAGCATAGAATGCATTGAGTTCATCGGAGAGGGGTGCGCTGCTGCTGGAGATACTGCTCGGCTTCGCTTTGTAGCCCGTTATGTTGTTTAAGCCTTGCCACAACCGACGAGAGTCTGTAACGCTAGGATGTAACTCTAGCTTGGTCTGATATTCTCTCTTGGCATCCCGGATGGCTTTACTGAGGTTGTACCTGGATTTATTGTATAGATCAGGGTCGCCTGACTTGAACGCCTCAGACCTGTCCTTCTGTCGGGAATCAATCTCCTGATTAAGCCATGGTTTCTGGTTGGGAAACATTTGTACTACATTCTTTGGCACGCAGTCGTCCACACATTTGCTGATGAAGTCTGTGATGGTGGTGACATACTCATTTCAGTTAGTCGCTGAGTTCTTAAATATGGACCAGGGCACTGTCTCCAAGCAGTCACATCAGAGCTCTTCTGCTTCCTCGGACCAGCACTGCACGCCCTTCTTAGCTGGATTCTCCCGCTTAAGTTTCTGCTTGTATACGGAGAGAAGGAGCACCGTCTTATGGTCTGATTTTCCAAAGTGCGGCTGCAGGATGGAACGGTAGTGCCCTTGATTTTTGAGGAGCAGTGGTCAATAGTGTTGTTCCCCCCTGGTGGGACAGGAGATGTGCTGGTGGAATTTTGGCAGTACACTCTTGAAGTTGGCCTTGTGGAAGTTTCCGGCCACGATGAATGTGTTTTCAGTATGGACATTGTTTGACTATTCACCACCCAAGCCCTCAAACAAAAGCTAAAAATCACAGCATTTTCGACTTCACCCTCATGAGGTGGACCAAACAGAGACACAACAGACACGTTACAGACGAGGATGGGATTTGAAGCCACGTGTCTAGAGCACAATGGATTATTGTGCATCACTTTAACCACGTGGTACAGCTGCTTCACTTCATGGCCCTTTAATATCCCTCAATCGAACTTCCTTGGGTTTCTTTCGCACAGGTGCTGATTTACAGTGTACCGTCAAAGTGTAAATAAAAAATAAATCTCTGAGGAGAAAGGTTCAGTTATTAGAACTTGGACTTCTGGCGCTAAGGTAGCGCGTCTGACTCCACATCAGAAGGTTGCGTCCAAATCACGTCAGGCTCCCGGAGATTTTCTGCAGCTGGTTCCAGGAATTTGTCTCTGTGTCGGAATGTTTTTGAAATGATTCCTTTCAAAAGCACAATGCAAATAATCTTTTCCGGATATTTCTGATTCAACAGCACAGTTTATATTTTTGCAGGGTTTAATATCGGATCAAATATCACGAGACTCAAACTCGTCCTGTTAAAGCAGAATGACAGTGAGTTCAGTAAGAAATGTTTACAAACAACAGCAATTTATTTCTGCTCACTGTACACAGTTATAGTGATCTGTATTAAACAGCAGGGGCGGGAACCGCAGTCCGCAGTCTTCACCTTAACGGTAAGTCTGAATTTCAGTTTGGGGGTTTCAGAGAGAGCGGATGTTATTGTGGAAACTGAAGTCACTTTTCCTGTGAATGGAGCCGGTTAAAGAGCCCTGGCCGGCCTGAGAGTCCCCGAGCCTCCATGAATCTTCACGGCTCACAAAGTGAAGGGCTTTTCCACTTTGAAAATGCCCATGTCCGGCAGCTGGAGCTTTCCCTTGTATTTTGTGGGTTCTGGGAAACAGCGGATCACCAAACAATAGAAATAAAACACATATAATCGCAGTATTTATTCACATGGGCTAAACATCAGCTCACAGATCCTAACCGGTGGCCGCGTGGCCTAATGGATAAGGCGTTTGACTTCGGTGAATCTTAGTGATGATATCAGAAGATTGCAGGTTCGAGTCCTGCACGACAAGTTTTATACAGAACTTGCTGACAGCCGAGTTTTCCCTCCTCAGCTCAAACTTCCACCTGTCCATCCAAAACTGTTTGGGTCTTTTTGGAATGTAATTTCTTGTAACTTTGTTCATTCAATTCTCTCTCATCTTAGTATTTTGTTTAGCCCCTAATGAATCCACAATATCTGTCTGATTTGGATAAACGGAGAATAAAATATTATGTATCAATCGGTTCAATACAATTCTGTGGAGGAAATTCGGATGTCCTCAGGACGACAGATGGAGTCAGAGAGTCATAATGTTTACAGCATGGAAACAGGCCCTTCGGCCCAGCTTGACCATGCCGCCCAGTTTCTATCACTAAGCTGGTCCCTCTTGCCCGTATTTGGCCCATATTCCTCTATACCCACCCTGCCCATGTAACTGTCTAACTGCTTTTTAAAAGATTAAATTGTACACGCCCCTGCCACTGCCCCTGGCAGCCCGTTCCAGATGCTCACCACCCTCAGCGTGAAAAACTTTCCTGTCTGGTCTAATTTGTCTCTCTCCAGTCTCACCTTATACAAATACCCTCTAGTTCTAGACTCATCTACATTTCGGGAAAGATCTACCCGGGATATCTACCTTATCTATGCCCCTTATTATTTTATAGATCTCTATAAGATCATCCCTAAGCCTCCTACGCTACAGAGGGGAAAGTCCCAGCCTATCCTTATAACTCAGACTATCAAGTTCTGGTAGCATCCTCGTAAATTTCTTTTGGACTCTTTCTAGTTTAACAATATCCTTCTGATAATAGTGTTTCTCTTTATTTGGCTCTGAATATGGCGGTCAATATGGTCGCCTTCCTTAATTCTAATTACGTTTTGCTCTGGAGTCGCCAGGTATCTCTCGATACCGCCACAAGGTTCAAACCGAATACTGATCAAAGATTCGATACACCAGTTAGTTAGTTCAAAGTCAAATGATTATTTATTTACACACAGTTAAATATAATCATGCACAAATACTACATACTAAACTATCACTACTGCTAAAGCCTATACTTAACTTCAGGCGCCCACTCAGTCAGAGGAACAATGGCCGTTGTTCGGTTCTGAGGCTGCTGGGGTTGAACTGGTACGGAATAACAGCTAAGATTGTCTGTCTGGAGGCGTGCGTTGACCTTGGACTTACTTGTTCTGGTGCAGCTGTTGGGCAGGTCTCTCCTCGGTGAGAACCGGAGCCAAGCGAGCAACTCTCTCTTGGGGGATCCTTCTTATAACCAAAAGGGGCTTCGTGCGCTTTTGGGCGGGCCTTGAACTTGGTCCCAATTAATTGGACTGTTTCTCAATCGTTCCTATCGATTTCCTCCAATAAAGGGGTGGGTGCCCTGATGGCTGGGCCTGTCCTAGGTGGCCGTTGGCCTGCTTTGTTCTGGTCTCCTCTGGAGTTGCGGTGTCTGCCTTAGTAGCGTTTTTGTCCCCGGAGATGGCCCATTAGTATGCTAATGGGTTTGCAGTTTTGGTCTTGTCTGGGAGCTGCGGCTCTAGTCAACAGCCAAACCCTGAACCTGCTTGTCCATTTCCCTGCAATCCATTTTGTAATTGGGAAGTGGCCATCCCAGATGGCAACACACCCTCCTTGTGATCTTCAACGCAAAGGTTCGTTCTCTGACCAAGCCGGGAACCCATAAGCACTTCATGGGCTCTACACTGCCCTATCCTATGAAACACAATTTTCCCCTAAAATCATTTTACTTACATACATCAGTATAAAACTCTACCGGGCGCTATGACATTCAGGCATGCATTACAAAGTAAAAAAACTGGAACCTCTAACTATCCTCAATAAACTATCCACACTCAAACAATCAACAATAATCTATAACACAAGTTTCTCTGGCTTGGCAGTCAAGCACAGAGGTTTACATTTCTTTATTGAACAAAACACGCACAAAGAAAACGGATGCACTTTAATCCACTCAAGGGGTTGGGGGGGTTTGGTGAAGTCCGAAAATAGGGGACGTAAACGTGTATACCGGGGTGCGAGAGCGGGAGGCCCTCCTTCGCCATTTCCTGAGTCTAAGTGTCTGCACGATACTGCAGAGTATCACCAGTACTAAGAGTGATTCTACTATGTACGATAGTGAATACCAGGTTATAAACCTGACACACCAGGTCGGGGTGTCGGTAACTGTCTCGAGGGTAACTATCTCGGGGTTAACTATCTCGGGGTACAGTGTATGGCAGGGGTAGGAATCATTCACGGCCTGTGTGGTAGGGGTCAGGGGGTAGCGTCCGCGTGCCACTGAAGGGATCCCGCTAAGATCCCGATGAACATGAAGGTTGTCTTCATCTTTCCATCTTTCTGTCTTCTTTTTGTTCCTCTGGGGTTCCTGAGGTGCCGGAGGTCAATGGACACGAGCATAATATCTGTTATGCTTAAGATCTCGTATGTCTGTCTGTCCTTTGTTGCCAATTACCCATTATGATTGGTCACCATCTGTGACTCGCTCATTTTTTTTTTTATAAACCAAATATTTGGGACAAGACATCCAAAAAAATACTGAGACAGTGTGAGCCGTCCCGCAGCCTGTGAGAACTACCATCCTAGTGTTTGAGGATGTAAATAGCATACGGAAGCAACCCAAGGGTCGCCAAAAACAAACAAATGAATTTTGAGCGTAACAAGCCAAAATGGGGTGCGTATGGGCCGCAACAGGTAAGAAATGGGTGGAATCCCCGGGTAGGACGGTGACCAGTGCCGTATGTGCTCTACCCGAGTGTAGCTGACCACAGGGGGGTCCTCAGCCAGGCGGGGACCAGTGCCGTTTCTCCACTGCCTGAGCGACCGGCAAGAATGTGGTCGTCATGGGGGGCTGCCTCTCGTGATCGAATCAGGAGAGTAGCTATGAGTGGTGTATGCCAACAAACGAGTTCCTCTGAACGGTTGTCTGTCGACAAACTAGTTCCTCTAACAGCCATTGGGTTTCAAAAGGGTGGTGGCGTGGGGCCATGAAAAACTTTCAAATTCACAAACAATAAACATGTACATTAAACAAACAAACATACAACAAACATGGTGCAGGTTCCATCAGAAAGGACACCGTATCTGTCCATCGGTTCCTTTCTTCCATCATGTGGACAACTCATTGCTCAGTAGCGAACAGGGTCGCAAAGGGATTTGTTTGGTGGGAGTCAGACTCTATGTCATCATCTTCTCCCGGCTGCCATACTCTTGACTAAAGTAGTTTGGCTAAAGCTGCTTGGGGTGAATTGGGGTCCGTCTCATCATTCCGGATGAGCCTGAATGAATTGTCGCGTTGCCAGAATCGTGTGTTGAGGTCCGTAATCGTCGGGCGGTGGGTCTGGGGCTTTAATGTATGTGATTTCGAAGCGGTCGCTGGAATCATGCTCGGATTCGCTGGGAGTGGGGCCTGGTGCAGGGGTGTAATCATAACGTGGTGTGCTGTGGCTGTCGTTATTGCTGTCGCTATCACTGTTGCTGCTGGTTGAAGGAAGGGAGAGGCGGAGTCGTGCCTCTGAGGGTGGAGTTGAAGATGTGTCTGAGGATGGGCTGGACTGGCTGGGGGAGGGAATACGTCATCTGTGGGCGGGGCGTGCTCGTCTGCTGCTGCAAGCAAGATATGGTGTGAATGGTTGTTCTGCGAGCCATAAGCCTTGAGCTGGTTTATGAGAAACCACGCAGACTTGCCATTGGGATCTGTGATCTTGTATACTGAGGGGCTGACTTTGTCCGAAATGGAGTACGGTCCAGAAGATTTGGAGGAAAGGAATGAACTGGGTTTGTATAGGGAAAGCGTCACCTGCTGCCCTACGACAAACTCGGTGGCATGTACCTTTTTGTCGAAACAAGGCTTGCTTTGTTTCCTCCTGGCCCCAAGTCTCACAGCTGCTGCGAGTTGGGCTGCCTTTATGTTCTCAATTAACTGCTGTACAGCACTTTCATGCATAGAACATAGAACATAACAGCACAGTACAGGCCCTTCAGCCCTCGATGCTGCGCCGACCTGTGAAACCACTCTAAAGCCCATCCACACTATTCCCTTATCGTCCATATGTCTATCCAATGACCATTTGAATGCCCTTAGTGTTGGCGAGTCCACTACTGTTGCAGGCAGGGCACTCCACGCCCTAACTACTCTCTGAGTAAAGAACCTACCTCTGACATCTGTCCTATATCTATCTCCCCTCATTTTAAAGGTATGTCCCCTCGTGCTAGACATCACCATCGGAGGAAAAAGGCTCTCACTGTCCACCCTATCCAATCCTCTGATCATCTTGTATGCCTCAATTAAGTCACCTTTTAACCTTCTTCTCTCCAACGAAAACAGCCTCAAGTCCCTCAGCCTTTCCTCATAAGATCTTCCCTCCATACCAGGCAACATTCTGGTAAATCTCCTCTGCACACTCTCCAATGCTTCCACATCCTTCCTATAATGCGGCGACCAGAACTGCACGCAATACTCCAAATGCGGCCGCACCAGAGTTTTGTACAGCTGCAACATGGCCTCATGTCTCCAAAACTCAATCCCTCTACCAATAAAAGCTAACACACCATACGCCTTCTTAACAACCCTCTCAACCTGGGTGGCAACTTTCAGGGATCTCTGTACATGGACACCGAGATCTCTCTGCTCATCCACACTGCTAAGAATCTTACCATTAGCCCAGCACTCTGTCTTCCTGTTATTCCTTCCAAAATGAATCACCTCACACTTTTCTGCATTAAACTCCATTTGCCACCTCTCAACCCAGCGCTGCAGCTTATCTATGTCCCTCTGTAATTGTAACATCCTTCCGCACTGTCCACAACTCCACCGACTTTAGTGTCATCTGCAAATTTACTCACCCATCCTTCTATGCCCTCTTCCAGGTCATTTATAAAAATGACAAACAGCAGTGTCCCCAAAACAGATCCTTGTGGTACACCACTAGTAACTGGACTCCAGTCTGAACATTTCCCATCAACCACCACCCTTTGTCTTCTTCCAGCTAGCCAATTTCTGATCCAAACTGCTAAATCACCTCTGTATTTTCTGCAGTAGCCTACCGTGGGGAACCTTATCAAATGCTTTACTGAAATCCATATACACCACATCAACTGCTTTACCCTCATCCACCTGTTTGGTCACCTTCTCAAAGAACTCAATAAGGTTTGTGAGGCACGACCTACCCTTCACAAAACTGTGTTGACTATCTCTAATCAAATTATTCCTTTCCAGATGATTATACATCCTATCTCTTATAAACCTTCCCAAGATTTTGCCCACAACAGAAGTAAGGCTCACTGGTCTGTAGTTACCGGGGTTGTCTCTACTTCCCTTCTTGAACAAGGGGACAACATTTGCTATCCTCCAGTCTTCTGGCACTATTCCTGTGGACAAAGATTACTTAAAGATAGATCATAGAATTTACAGTGCAGAAGGAGGCCATTCGGCCCATCGAGTCTGTACTGGCTCTTGGGAAGAGCACCCCACCCAAGGTCAACACCTCCACCCTATCCCCATAACCCAGTAACCCCACCCAACACTAAGATCAAAGCCAAAGGCTCAGCAATTTCCTCCCTAGCTTCCCAGAGAATCCTAGGATAAATCCCATCCAGCCCAGGGGATTTATCTGTTTTCACACTTTCCAGAATTGCTGACACCTCCTCCTTCTGAACCTCAAGCCCTTCTAGTCTAGCAGCTGGAATCTCAGTATTCTCCTCGACAACACTATCTTTATCCTGTGTGAATACTGATGAAAAATATTCATTTAGCACCTCTCCTATCTCCTCGGACTCCACGCACAACTTCCCGCTACTGTCCTTGACTGGCCCTACTCTTAACCTAGTCATTCTTTTATTCCTGACATATCTATAGAAAGCTTTAGGGTAATCCTTGATCCTACCTGCCAAAGACTTCTCATGTCCCCTCGTGGCTCTTCTTAGCTCTCTCTTTAGGTCCTTCCTAGCTAACTTGTAACTCTCGAGCGCCCTAATTGAGCCTTCATGTCTCATCTTTACATTGGATTGGATTGGATTGAATTTGTTTATTGTCACGTGTACCGAGGTACAGTGAAAAGTATTTTTCTGCGAGCAGCTCAACAGATCATTAAGTACATGAGAAGAAAAGGGAATAAAAGAAAATACATAATAGGGCATCACAACATATACAATGTAACTACATAAGCACTGGCATCGGATGAAGCATACAGGGTGTAGTGTTAATGAGGTCAGTCCATAAGAGGGTCATTTAGGAGTCTGGTGACAGTGGGGAAGAAGCTGTTTTTGAGTCTGATCGCGCGTGTTCTCAGACTTCTGTATCTGCTGCCCGATGGAAGAAGTTGGAAGAGTGAGTAAGCCGGGTGGGAGGGATCTTTGATTATGCTGCCCGCTTTCCCCAGGCAGCGGGAGGTGTAGATGGAGTCAATGGATGGGAGGCAGGTTTGTGTGATGGACTGGGCGGTGTTCACAACTCTCTGAAGTTTCTTGCGGTCCTGGGCCAAGCAGTTGCCATACCAGGCTGTGATGCAGCCCGATAGGATGCTTTCTATGGTGCATCTGTAAAAGTTGGTAAGGGTTAACATAAGAACAAGGAGCAGGAGTAGGCCATCTGGCCCCTCGAGCCTGCTCCTCCATTCAATGAGATCATGGCTGATCTTTTGTGGACTCAGCTCCACTTTCCGGCCCGAACACCATAACCCTTAATCCCTTTATTCTTCAAAATACTATCTATCTTTATCTTAAAAACATTTAATGAAGGAGCCTCTACTGCTTCACTGGGCAAGGAATTCCATAGATTCACAACCCTTTGGGTGAAGAAGTTCCTCCTAAACTCAGTCCTAAATCTACTTCCCCTTATTTTGAGGCTATGCCCCCTAGTTCTGCTTTCACCCGCCAGTGGAAACAACCTGCCCGCATCTATCCTATCTATTCCCTTCATAATCTTATATGTTTCTATAAGATCCCCCCTCATCCTTCTAAATTCCAACGAGTACAGTCCCAGTCTACTCAACCTCTCCTCGTAATCCAACCCCTTCAGCTCTGGGATTAACCTAGTGAATCTCCTCTGCACACCCTCCAGTGCCAGTAAGTCCTTTCTCAAGTAAGGAGACCAAAACTGAACACAATACTCCAGGTGTGGCCTCACTAACACCTTATACAATTGCAGTATAACCTCCCTAGTCTTAAACTCCATCCCTCTAGCAATGAAGGACAAAATTCCATTTGCCTTCTTAATCACCTGTTGCACCTGAAAACCAACTTTCTGCGACTCATGTACTAGCACACCCAGATCTCTCTGCACAGCAGCATGTTTTAATATTTTATCATTTAAATAATAATCACTTTTGCCGTTATTCTTACCAAAATGGATAACCTCACATTTGTCAACATTGTATTCCATCTGCCAGACCCTAGCCCATTCACTTAGCCTATCCAAATCCCTCTGCAGACTTCCAGTATCCTCTGCACTTTTTGCTTTGCCACTTATCTTAGTGTCGTCTGCAACCTTGGACACATTGCCCTTGGTCCCCAACTCCAAATCATCTATGTAAATTGTGAACAGTTGTGGGCCCAACACTGATCCCTGAGGGACACCACTAGCTACTGATTGCCAACCAGAGAAACACCCATTAATCCCCACTCTTTGCTTTCTATTAATTAACCAATCCTCTATCCATGCTACTACTTTCCCCTTAATGCCATGCATCTTTATCTTATGCAACAACCTTTTGTGTGGCACCTTGTCAAAGGCTTTCTGGAAATCCAGATATACCACATCCATTGGCTCCCCGTTATCTACCGCAGTGTTAATGTCCTCAAAAAATTCCACTAAATTAGTTAGGCACGACCTGCCCTTTATGAACCCATGCTGCATCTGTCCAATGAGACAATTTCCATCCAGATGCCTCGCTATTTCTTCCTTGATGATAGATTCCAGCATCTTCCCTACTACCGAAGTTAAGCTCACTGGCCTATAATTACCCACTTTCTGCCTACCTCCTTTTTTAAACAGTGGTGTCACGTTTGCTAATTTCCAATCCGCCGGGACCACCCCAGAGTCTAGTGAATTTTGGTAAATTATCACTAGTGCATTTGCAATTTCCCTAGCCATCTCTTTTAGCACTCTGGGATGCATTCCATCAGGGCCAGGAGACTTGTCTACCTTTAGCCCCATTAGCTTGCCCATCACTACCCCCTTGGTGATATCAATCCTCTCAAGGTCCTCACCTGTCATAGCCTCATTTCCATCAGTCACTGGCATGTTATTTGTGTCTTCCACTGTGAAGACCGACCCAAAAAACCTGTTCAGTTCCTCAGCCATTTCCTCATCTCCCATTATTAAATCTCCCTTCTCATCCTCTAAAGGACCAATATTTACCTTAGCCACTCTTTTTTGTTTTATATATTTGTAGAAACTTTTACTATCTGTTTTTATATTCTGAGCAAGTTTACTCTCATAATCTATCTTACTCTTCTTTATAGCTTTTTTAGTAGCTTTCTGTTGCCCCCTAAAGATTTCCCAGTCCTCTCGTCTCCCACTGATCTTTGCTACTTTGTATGTTTTTTCCTTCAATTTGATACTCTCCCTTATTTCCTTAGATATCCACGGTCGATTTTCCCTCTTTTTACCGTCCTTCCTTTTCGTTAGTATAAACCTTTGCTGGGCACTGTGAAAAATCACTTGGAAGGTTCTCCACTGTTCCTCAACTGTTTCACCATAAAGTCTTTGCTCCCAGTCTACCTTAGCTAGTTCTTCTCTCATCCCATTGTAATCTCCTTTGTTTAAGCACAAAACACTAGTGCTTGATTTTACCTTCTCACCCTCCACCTGTGTTTTAAATTCCACCATATTGTGATCGCTCCTTCCGAGAGGATCCCTAACTATGAGATCCTGAATCAATCCTGTCTCATTACACAGGACCAGATCTAGGACCGCTTGTTCCCTCGTAGGTTCCATTACATACTGTTCGAGGAAACTATCGCGGATACATTCTATAAAGGTTGCCTTGACCGACCTGGTTAAACCAATCAACATGTAGATTAAAATCCTCCATGATAACTGCTGTACCATTTCTACATGCATCTGTTATTTCTCTGTTTATTGCCTGCCCCACCATAATGTTACTATTTGGTACGAAGTCTTACAACACCAGGTTAAAGTCCAACAGGTTTGTTTCGATGTCACTAGCTTTCGGAGCGCTGCTCCTTCCTCAGGTGAATGAAGAGGTCTGTTCCAGAAACACATATATAGACAAATTCAAAGATGCCAAACAATGCTAGGAATGCGAGCATTAGCAGGTGATTAAATCTTTACAGATCCAGAGATGGGGTAACCCCAGGTTAAAGAGGTGTGAATTGTCTCAAGCCAGGACAGTTGGTAGGATTTCGCAGGCCAGATGGTGGGGGATGAATGTAATGTGACATGAATCCCAGGTCCCGGTTGAGGCCGCACTCATGTGTGCGGAACTTGGCTATAAGTTTCTGCTCGGCGATTCTGCGTTGTCGTGGGTCCTGAAGGCCGCCTTGGAGAACGCTTACCCGGAGATCAGAGGCTGAATGCCCTTGACTGCTGAAGTGTTCCCCGACTGGAAGGGAACATTCCTGCCTGGTGATTGTTGCGCGATGTCCGTTCATTCGTTGTCGCAGCGTCTGCATGGTCTCGCCAATGTACCACGCTTCGGGACATCCTTTCCTGCAGTGTATGAGGTAGACAACGTTGGCCGAGTCGCACGAGTATGTACCGCGTACCTGGTGGGTGGTGTTCTCACGTGTAATAGTGGTATCCATGTCGATGATCTGGCACGTCTTGCCATGACAGGGTTGTGTGGTGTCGTGGTCACTGTTCTGAAGACTGGGTAATTTGCTGCACACAATGGTTCGTTTGAGGTTGCGCGGTTGTTTGAAGGCAAGTAGTGGGGGTGTGGGGATGACCTTGGCAAGGTGTTCATCGTCATCAATGACGTGTTGAAGGCTGTGAAGAAGATGACGTAGTTTCTCCGCTCCGGGGAAGTACTGGACGACGAAGGGTATTCTGTCGGTTGTGTCCCATGTTTGTCTTCTGAGGAGGTGGGTCCGGTTTTTCGCTGTGGCGCGTTGGAACTGTCGATCGATGAGTCGAGTGCCATATCCCGTTCGTACGAGGGCATCTTTCAACGTCTGTAGATGTCTGTTACGCTCCTCCTCGTCTGAGCAGATCCTGTGTATACGGAGCGCTTGTCCAAAGGGGATGGCTTCTTTAATGTGTTTAGGGTGGAAGCTGGAGAAGTGGAGCATCATGAGGTTATCCGTGGGTTTGCGGTAAAGCGAAGTGCTGAGGTGACCATCCTTGATGGAGACGAGTGTGTCCAAGAATGCAACTGATTTTGGAGAGTAGTCCATGGTGAGTCTGATGGTTGGATGGAACTTATTAATGTCATCGTGTAGTCGTTTCAGTGATTCTTCGCCGTGGGTCCAAAGGAAAAAAATGTCATCGATGTATCTGGTGTATAACATCGGTTGAAGGTCCTGTGCGGTGAGTAGGTCCTGTTCAAACTTGTGCATGAAGATGTTGGCGTATTGGGGTGCGAATTTGGTCCCCATGGCTGTTCCGTGCGTCTGGATGAAGAACTTGTTGTCGAAGGTGAAGACGTTGTGATCCAGAATGAAGCGGATGAGTTGCAGAATTGCGTCTGGAGATTGGCAGTTGTTGGTGTTGAGTACTGAGGCTGTTGCAGCAATGCCATCGTCATGGGGGATGCTGGTGTAGAGTGCCGAGACGTCCATTGTGACGAGGAATGTTCCTGGTTCAACTGGTCCATGGGTTCTGAGTTTCTGTAGGAAGTCCGTCGTGTTGCGACAGAAGCTGGGTGTACCTTGTACGATGGGTTTCAAGATGCCCTCGATGTAGCCAGAGAGGTTCTCACACAGGGTCCCATTGCCTGAAACGATAGGGCGGCCTGGTGTGTTGGCCTTATGTATTTTTGGGAGGCAGTAGAGATCTCCAATGCGGGGAGTACGTGGGATGAGAGCACGAGGGTGCTCTGAAGATCTGGATCCAAGGTCTTGATCCGTCTGTTAAGTTGGCGGATGTGTTCCTTGGTCGGATCTGCGGGTAACTGTCTGTAGTGTTCTTGGTTGTTCAGTTGTCGGTATACTTCTTTGCAGTAGTCCGTTCTGTTCAGTACGACAGTGGCCCCCCCTTTGTCTGCTGGTTTGATGACGATGCTGTGGTTGGTCTTGAGAGCGCGGATGGCATTGCGTTGTGCTTGGGTGACGTTCGGGGTTGTCTTGTGAATGCGACTGATGAATCTGGCATTGACACGACCTCTTCATTCACCTGAGGAAGGAGCAGCGCTCCGAAAGCTAGTGACATCGAAACAAACCTGTTGGACTTTAACCTGGTGTTGTAAGACTTCGTACTGTGCTCACCCCAGTCCAACGCCGGCATCTCCACATCATGGCTACCATCGACACCGCAAACTGCCGGCTCAAAGTGGAGAGGATCTCCAGGAAGATCGCGCATATAGACACTGATATTAAGTTTCTACAAAGAAGCAAGAAAGCAGACAAGATCCCGAAAGGGCTACAGATCACACACCCACTCAAGTCGACCTACAACACAGACTTCGCTGAGAGACTCTGCCGTCGCACCTCTCTCACACTCCTCAACGTGAGAATCCCTCTATTACACGTGAGAACACCACCCACCAGGTACGCGGTACATACTCGTGCGACTCGGCCAACGTTGTCTACCTCATACACTGCAGGAAAGGATGTCCCGAAGCGTGGTACATTGGCGAGACCATGCAGACGCTGCGACAACGAATGAACGGACATCGCACAACAATCACCAGGCAGGAATGTTCCCTTCCAGTCGGGGAACACTTCAGCAGTCAAGGGCATTCAGCCTCTGATCTCCGGGTACGCGTTCTCCAAGACGGCCTTCAGGACCCGCGACAACGCAGAATCGCCGAGCAGAAACTTATAGCCAAGTTCCGCACACGAGTGCGGCCTCAACCAGGACCTGGGATTCATGTCACATTACATTCATCCCCCACCACCTGGCCTGCGAAATCCTACCAACTGTCCTGGCTTGAGACAATTCACACCTCTTTAACCTGGGGTTACCCCATCTCTGGATCTGTAAAGATTTAATCACCTGCTAATGCTCGCATTCCTAGCATTGTTTGGCATCTTTGAATTTGTCTATATATGTGTTTCTGGAACAGACCTCTTCATTCACCTGAGGAAGGAGCAGCGCTCCGAAAGCTAGTGACATCGAAACAAACCTGTTGGACTTTAACCTGGTGTTGTAAGACTTCGTACTGTGCTCACCCCAGTCCAACGCCGGCATCTCCACATCATTACTATTTGGTGGCCTATAGATTACTCCTATCAGTGACTTTTTCGCCTTACTGTTCCTGATTTCCACCCAAATGGATTCAACCTTATCCTCCATCGCACCGATATCATCCCTTACTGTTGCCCGGATGTCATCCTTAAATAACAGAGCTACACCACCTCCCTTACCATCCACTCTGTCCTTCCGAAAAGTTTGATACCCTCGGATATTTAACTCCCAGTCGTGACCATCCTTTAACCATGTTTCAGTAATGGCCACTAAATTATAGTCATTCACGATGATTTGCGCCATCAACTCATTTACCTTATTCCGAATACTACGAGCATTCAGGTAAAGTACACTTATGTTGGCTTTTTTACCTCTGTTCTTAATCTTAACACCTCGATCAGTAACCTCTCCCAAGTTATATTTCCTCTTAACCTTTCTCCTAATTTTCCTTGTCGTCGAACCCACATCTTCCTGTAACAACCTGCCGCATCGCTTACAATTAATGTTTTCACTTCCCGTTTTATTTCTTTTAGTATTCCTGGTCCTATTCACTGAGCTCCCCTCAGTTACTGTACCTTGTACTGTCGCCCTTTTTGATTTTTGACTATGGCTTCTCTGCCTTACACTTTCCCCCTTACTGCCTTTTATTTCTGTCCCTGTTTTACTACCTTCCAACTTCCTGCATCGGTTCCCATCCCCCTGCCACATTAGTTTAAACTCTCCCCAACAGCTCTAGCAAACACCCCCCCTAGGACATCGGTTCCAGTCCTGCCCAGGTGCAGACCGTCCGGTTTGTACTGGTCCCACCTCCCCCAGAATCTGTTCCAATGTCCCAGGAATTTGAATCCCTCCCTTTTGCACCATCTCTCGAGCCACGTATTCATCCTCTCTATCCTGACATTCCTACTCTGACTAGCTCGTGGCACTGGTAGCAATCCTGAGATTACTACCTTTGAGGTCCTACTTTTTAGTTTAACTCCTAGCTCCCTAAATTCAGCTTGTAGGACCTCGTCCCATTTTTTACCTATACCGTTGGTGCCTATGTGCATCACGACAGCTGGTTGTTCACCCTCCCCCCCCAGAATGTCCTGCAGCCGCTCCGAGACATCCTTGACCCTTGCACCAGGGAGGCAACATACCATCCTGGAGTCTCGATTTCGTCCGCAGAACCGCCTGTCTATTCCCCTTACAATTGAGTCCCCTCTCACTATAGCGATGCCATTCTTCTTCCTGCCCAGCTGCGCAGCAGAGCCAGCCACGGTGCCATGAACCTGGCTGCTGCTGCCTTCCCCTGGTGAGCCATCTCCCTCAACAGTATCCAAGGCGGTATATCTGTTTTGCAGGGAGATGACCGCAGAGGACACCTGCACTGCCTTCCTACTCTTGCTCTTGTCTTTTGGTCACCCATTTACTATCTCCCTCAGTACCTTTCACCTGCGGTGTGACCAACTCGCTAAACGTGCTATCCACGACGTCCTCGGCATCGCGGACGCTCCAAAGTGAGTCCATTTGCAGCTCCAGAGCCGTCAAGCGGTCTAACAGGAGCTGCAACTGGACACACTTCATGCACGTGAAGGAGCCAGGGACAGTGGACGTGTCCCTGAGCTCCCACATCGCACACGAGGAGCATGACACGGGTCTGAGATCTCCTGCCATGTCTTAAACCTTCGGTTAACTTCAACAATTTCAATTTCCCCCCCCCCCCCCAAAATTTAAATAAATAAATAAACAATGAAGAAAAAAATAAATAAATATACCAATGAAAAGAAACAGAAAAACAGAAACACTACTTACCAGTCACAAAAAACATTTCCTCCCCACTCAGCTTTAAATTCCCACCTCGATTCAAATTCCCAAACTCACTCTTTGCTGTGTCTCACTCCTGGCTCTGTCTTCTCTCTGGCTCACTGGGAGAACTCACTGGGAGTGAGTTTACAAGTGGCTCTTCTTAAACTGTCCTGAATTGACTCCCCTCCCCCACCTGCTTTTAGATTAAAGTGACTGACACTTAACTGCCAACCAGTTATGTGAGTGGGTGGGGCAGCCCTTGTTAACCTACACTGCACAATACTAGCTTAATATAAATTAATTTAAACTCCTGAAATTTAAAAGGAGCTGCCTTACTGATTCAATTTAATTCAATTCAATTCCCACCTCGATTCAAATAATGTGGACATGCCAAATTTCCTTAGTTTCCTGAGAAAGTATAGGCGCTGTTGTGCTTTCTTGGTGGTAGCATCGACGTGGGTGGACCAGGACAGATTTTTGGAGATGTGCACCCCTAGGAATTTGAAACTGCTAACCATCTCCACCTCGGCCCCGTTGATGCTGACAGGGGTGTGTACAGTACTTTGCTTCCTGAAGTCAATTACCAGCTCTTTAGTTTTGCTGGCATTGAGGGAGAGATTGTTGTCGCTACACCACCCCACTAGATTCTCTATCTCCCTCCTGTATTCGGACTCGTCGTTATTCGAGATCCGGCCCACTATGGTCGTATTGTCAGCAAACTTGTAGATGGAGTTGGAACCAAGTTTTGCCACGCAGTCATGTGTGTACAGGGAGTAGAGTAGGGGGCTAAGTACGCAGCCTTGCGGGGCGCCGGTGTTGAGGACTATTGTGGAGGAGGTGTTGTTGTTCATTTTTACTGATTATGATCTGTTGGTCAGAAAATCGAGGATCCAGTTGCAGAGTGGGGAGCCAAGTCCTAGGTTTTGGAGCTTTGATATGAGCTTGGCTGGGATTATGGTGTTGAAGGCAGAGCTGTAGTCAATAAATAGGAGTCTGATGTAGGAGTCCTTGTTTTCGAGATGCTCAAGGGATGAGTGTAGGGCCAGGGAAATGGTATCTGATGTGGACCGGTTGCAGCGGTATGCGAATTGCAGTGGATCAAGGCGCTCTGGGATTATGGAGGTGATGCGCTTCATGATCAACCTCTCAAAGCACTTCATTACGACTGGAGTCAGGGCCACTGGTCGGTAGTCATTGAGGCACGTTGCCTGGTTCTTCTTTGGTACCGGTATGATGGTGGTCTTCTTGAAGCAGGTGGGGACCTCGGAGTGGAGTAGGGACAGGTTAAAGATGTCCGCAAATACCTCTGCCAGCTGGTCCGCGCAGACTCTGAGTGCACGACCAGGGATCCCGTCCGGGCCCGTCGCCTTCCGTGGGTTCACTTTCAGGAAGGCCAATCTAACTTCGGAAGCTGTGATGGTGGGTATGGGTGAATTATGGGCTGCTGGGGCATTCGACAGTGGATTGTTGGTTACCTGCTCGAACCGAGCATAGAATGCATTGAGTTCATCGGGGAGGAGTGCGCTGCTGCCAGAGATACAGTTCGGCTTTGCTTTGTAGCCCGTTATGTTGTTTCGTCCTTGCCACAACCGCCGAGAGTCTGTCTGTGACTCTAGCTTGGTTTGATATTCTCTCTTGGCATCTCTGATGGCTCTGACATAAGCCTCCTTCTTCCTCTTGACAAGTGTTTCGACTGCTTTAGTAAACCACGGTCCCCTTACTCGACCACTTCCTCCCTGCCTGACAGGTACATATGTATCAAGGACACGCAGTAGCTGTTCCTTGAACAAGCTCCACATTTCCACTGCGCCCATCCCCTGCAGTTTTCCTCTCCATCCGATGCATCCTGCATCCTGCCTCATCGCATCATAATTGCCTTTCCCCCAGATATAACTGTTGCCCTGCGGTATATACCTATCCCTTTCCATCACTAAAGTAAACGTAATCGAATTGTGGTCACTATCACCAAAGTTCTCAGCTTCCTCCAAATCTAACACCTGTCCTGGTACATTACCCAGTATCAAATCCAAATGGCCTCGCCTCTCGTTGGCCTATCTACATACTGTGTCAGGAAACCCTCCTGCACACATTGGACAAAAACGGACCCATCTAAAGAACTTGAACTATAGCGTTTCCAGTCAATATTTGGGAAGTTAAAATCCCCCATAACAACTACCCTGTTGCTTTCGCTCCTATCCAGAAGCATCTTTGCAATCCTTTCCTCTACATCTCTGGAACTTTTTGGAGGCCTATAGAAAACCCCTAACAGGGTGACCTCTCCTTTCCTGTTTCTAACCTCAGTCCATACTACCTCAGTAAACGAGTTCTCATGAAACGTCCTTTCTGCCACCGTAATACTGTCCTTGACTAACAATGCCACCCCTCCCCCTCTTTTACCACCTTCCCTGAGCTTACTGAAATATCTAAACCCCTGTACCGCAACAACCATTCCTGTCCCTGCTCTATCCATGTCTCCGAAATGGCCACAACATCGAAGTCCCAGGTATCAACCCATGCCGCAAGTTCACCCACCTTATTCCAGATGCTCCTGGCATTGAAGAAGACACACTTTAAACCACCTTCCTGCCTTCCAGTACACTCCTGCAACTTTGAAACCTTACTCATAACCTCACTACTCTCAACCTCCTGTATACTGGAGCTACAATTCAGGTTCCCAAGCCCCTGCTGAACTAGTTTAAACCCTCCCGAAGATCATTAGCAAATATCCCCCCCCCCCAGGATATTGGTACCCCTCTGGTCCAGGTGTAGACCATCCCGTTTGTAGAGGTTCCACCGACCCCAGAATGAGCCCCAATTATCCAGAAATCTGAAACCCTCCCTCCTGCACCATCCCTGTAGCCACGTGTTCAACTCCTCTCTCTCCCTATTCCTCGTCTCGCTAGCACGTGGCACGGGTAACAACCCAGAGATAATAACTCTGTTTGTCCTAGATCTAAGTTTCCACCCTAGCTCCCTGAACTCCTGCCTTACAGCCCTATCCCTACCTATGTCGTTGGTTCCTATGTAGACCACGACTTGGGGCTGCTCGCCCTTAAGGATCCCGAAAACACGATCCGAGACATGAGGGCGGTGACTGCGGGGCTGGCCAAATCCAGCCCTAATAAATACTCTGTCCCTTTCATGGGACGTCCGGTCATGAGGGTGTGGGGGGGTGTATCCTGTGGTCGTGGATACCGTGTTTCTTAAGAACATTAAAGCAAATGGGAGAACTGAAACCCAGGTGCTGTTGTTCTGTTATACCATTTTGCTGAGAGTGGCTTTTAAAGTCCTATTCATCCTCTCTACGATGGCGCTTGTCTGGGGGTGGTAGGCTATGTGAAACTTTTGCCTGATTCCGAAAATTATGAGGACTTTTTTCATTACTCGTCCTGTAAAATGGGAGCCTTGATCGGACTCCATACTGCGTGGGGGGCCCCATCTTGTAAAGATGTGCTGTGTTAATATTTTAGCTGTTGTCTTGGCCGCATTCGTTCTCGATGGAAACGCTTCCACCCATTTTGTGAAGGTGTCGATGACCACCAACACATACTTATAATCATTTCTGTAAGGGGGTAGGGGTCCTATGTAATCTATCTGCAAATTCGTCCAGGGGCCATTAACGGGGCGGGTGTGACTAAGCTGAGCCTTTCTTGCATATCTGTCGGGATTGTTCTGGGCACAGATCAAGCAATTTTCAATGTAGTGAGTAACATCGGCTTTTAAATCAGGCCACTAGCAGAGAGGTCTGAGGTGGGTTAGGGTGGGTTCAATGCTTTGGTGTCCATGATTGTCATGTAACTGACAAATAATCTGGTTCCTGTCCTGGCTGGGAACTACATAAATGCCTTGTTTCAAAATCACACCGTCATGTGTGGTAATTGCGTTCTTAAACTTGTTGTACGGGGCTGGGAAGGTTCCTTTTAAAACTTCCCTGAGTTTTTCATCTTCCTTCTGGGCCTTTGTGAGGTCCTGAATGTTGGTCTGTGAGACCTGAACCACGTGTACTGGGGTGCTCTCGGGGGGGTTCCAAAAGTAACCATGTCTGGAACCTGCCTTCGCTAGGGCATCTGCTTTAACGTTACCAGGGGGGGGGAAGAACGGTGATGACTGCTAACCTTAATGATGCCATATTTCCTATTTTTGGCTGTCTCTAGGATATGCCGGAGTAATGGGGCTGAGGGTAGGGGCTTTCCATCTGCGGAAACCAATCCTCTAGTTTCCCACAGGGGTAGAAATTCCGTTAAGCTATTACAGACATATAAGCTGTCCGAATATATGTCTGCCGGGGTCGAAAACGAGTCAGGGTGGTCTACAATGTACGCTATGGCTGCCAGATCTGCTGCCTGTGAGCCTAGATGTCCTGGCAACTTTAATGAAATCTCATCTCGGGTGCGTCCCTGCACGTCCTCTACATAAATGCCGCAACTGATGATTCACTTTCCATTCAAAACTGTGGACGAGCCATCCACACAAATTTTCAGGGGTGCGCACGTGTCTGTGGGCTGGGGTCTCTGGGGTGTATTTCCTGCTTTCCTGGGAGCTGACTTAGTTTTAAATGGGCCTGTGTTGTGTTTTGTGGTGATGATCTCACACTCATGTGGGGTACCTGCATATTGTAAATTATCGGCGAGGAAAGTGTGGGTCTTGGTTCTTTTGACTGTAATGTCCATAAGACCATAAGACATAGGAGCGGAAGTAAGGCCATTCGGCCCATCGAGTCCACTCCACCATTCAATCATGGCTGATTTCAACTCCATTTACCCGCTCTCTCTCCATAGCCCTTAATGTCCTGTCCCTGTAAAAGGGTCCAGCGGGCTGCACGGATTTGGCTGACTGTCAACCGTCTAATAATAGCTGCGTTGGGGTGTGTTCAGTGAGAATGGTAATGGGGTTGAGTCCTGTACTGCCCAAAAAACTGCGAGCTGGTGCCTTTCGCAGGCAGAAAATCCTTGCTTGACAGGATCTAACGCATGTGAGGCGTATGCCACGGAGTGTAATTGGTCATGGCGTTCCTGGAGGAGCACGGCTGAAAGGGTTCGGTCAGTGCTTGCAACTTCAATTGCGTCCGGGGAAAGTGGATCTGGGACCTGTAATGCGGGGGCTGTGCTGAGGGCTCTTTTTAAAACATCCACGGCATCCGTGTGCTATGGAAGCCATTCCCAAGGTGCCTGTTTCTTGAGAAGGTCGGATAGGGGCGCTGCCTTTGTGGCGAAACCGTCGATATGGTTTCGGCAGTGACCAACCAGACCTAGAAATGACCTGAGGGCTGAGACATTATGGGGAAGGGACAATTTGACGATCAAGTTAATTCTCTTTTGCTCGATCTTGCGTTTACCATGAGTGATTACTGTACCCAATTACATTACTTTTTCCTGCAAAATCTGGGCCTTCTTGGAGTTGACTTTACATCCAATCTGTTTTAGGAGTCCTAGGAGTTCGGCGAGAAGCAAAATGTGCTCTCCTTTTGTGTCTGTCTGTAGTAGCAAGTCATCTACATACTGGACCAGACAATCGGGTCGGGAAAACCTTGCTAGTCCATTTGCCAGCTGTCGGTGGAAAATGGAGGGGGAGTTGTGGAAGCCTTGTGGAAGGCACGTCCACGTATTTTATTGTCCCTGGAATGTAAAGGCGAATTTATATTGGCACGCTTTATCCAATGGAATGGACCAAAAGCCGTTGCTAATGTCCAAAACCTGAAAATATTTTGACTGGAGTCCCAGTTTGAGCGTGGTCTCGGGACTCAAGGCTATGGTAGGAGCTGCTACTGGGGTTACTTTGTTCAGTTCCCGGTAATCAATGGTCAGTCGCCATGATCCATCAGGTTTCCTGACGGGCCAAATTGGTGCGTTGTTCTTGGAGGCTACTGATCTGAGTATGCCTTGATCAAGCAGACTCTCTATTACTTTGGAGATCTCTCCCTCTGCTTCTTGGGGAAAACCATACTGCTTTTGGGGTCTGGGGTCGGGACCTGTAATGTTCACTAAGCCAGCGATCTTGCCACAGTCGTGCTTGTGCTGTGCAAATGCTGTTTTGTGTTGCTGCAGGAGTTCCCTAACCTGTTTGTCCTGACTAATGGCTCGAGGGTCGAACCAGAAGTCTCCTACTGCGCTGATTCTGTTTGCATATTCTCCAACTGTGAGCGTGGCGGGAGGTCGTGCTGGCTTTGCCATTCTCCATACACATTTATTTACTGGATCAAACGAGAGGTTGTGGGAGCTCATAAAGTCGATTCCTAGGACGTGTTCAGCTGTCTGGGGTAGATCGACCAAAACTACGGGGTGTTTAGTCGTAATGTTCGCTATTTGTATCGTTACAGGGGCTCTGATGTGTTCTTGTTGTAATTGACCTGTGAAACTGCTGAGTGTGATGGTGTCTGTTGTGGGTCACGTGTCTCGTTGAAACATTGTGGAGGAATTGAGCATGGTGCGGGACCCTCCTGTGTCCCAAAGGAATTCTACGGGATGTCCCTGGACTTTGCCTGCAACTACCGGTCTACCGGACCTGTCCCAAAGGGTGTCGCAGACCCAAGTTGGGGAGCCCGAACACCGTCAGTTGGTGCCGTTCATGTCTGCGTTCTCGGAACGGGATCTAACACTATGGATTGGCTTTGCCCTATTCTTATTTAGGGTGCCTGTCTGTTGGTTTCTCTGCTGCTTTTGGGGGGCTTGACATTCTCGTGCATAGTGTCCTAATTGTCCACAATTGTAGCATTCCGGGGCTTTAGGTTGTGGTGGGCTGTTCCTGCCCTCATTTACCCATGCGGGGTTCTGTGCGTCCTTATTTGAATTCATGCCTGCCTGCTCTTCCTCTGGTTTTGCAAATGCGGTTTTGCATTGGACGGATTGCTCCCAAGAGCGGGACAATCTTTTCAAAACCCATTTCTCGTTGTGGGCCTCGTCTGAGGGGTCGTAATTTGCGCAAGCTCTCTGTCCTGCCTCTGTCGCATGATAGACTAGAATTCGAGTCCATTTGGCCATATTATCCGCGGACAAATGGGCGCGGGCTAACTCTCCAAATACTGCTGTGAAATGTATCCACAAGCATCCAGCAAATGCTGTGGGGTGCTCTGTTTTATTTTGCCTACACTTGTTTCGGCCTTCTACGGGGTCTCCTCTGTTATAGCCGAACGCATCCAGGATCGCTGTGTGCATTTCTTGGAGTGTGCCTCCTCCTACATTCCGTGGATCGGGAAGGGCTGCCACGACTGAAGGGTCGAGGCTCAAAACTGTGACCTTCACTTGCTCCTTTTCATCCAGGCCAGACATGGTAGCCTGCTGTTTAACTCTAGCAAAAAACTGATAGGGGTCTGATGTGGGTAGGAACGGTGTAATTTTTCCACACGCGTCCTGTAATTGGGTCACGGTTAACGGGGCTGTATATAGGAAATCTGCGTTTCCTTCTGCTGCAGCCCTGCGGTGTGTGGTTACAGGGTTCATGGGGGTGTGTTCTGCCTGTTCAGTCGGGGGTTGGGTGCTTTCCTTTTCTGGGGTTTTCCTGCGTACATGTCCCATGTACGTATCTGTGGTCAGTTTCATTTAACTCCTGCCAATCGGGGCCGTTTTCCTGGTCTAACTGGGATCCAAACGTACTTTGAACAAAGAACAAACAAAGAACAAAGAAATGTACAGCACAGGAACAGGCCCTTCGGCCCTCCAAGCCAGTGCCGACCATGCTGCCCGACTAAACTACAATCTTCGACACTTCCTGGGTCCGTATCCCTCTATTCCTATCCTATTCATGTATTTGTCAAGATGCCCCTTAAATGTCACTATCGTCCCTTCTTCCACCACCTCCTCCGGTAGCGAGTTCCAGGCACACACTACCCTCTGCGTAAAAAACTTGCCTCGTACATCTACTCTAAACCTTGCCCCCCTCACCTTAAACCTATGCCCCCTAGTAATTGACCCCTCTACCCTGGGGAAAAGCCTCTGACTATCCACTCTGTCTATGCCCCTCATAATTTTGTAGACCTCTATCAGGTCTCCCCTCAACCTCCTTCGTTCCAGTGAGAACAAACCGAGTTTATTCAACCGCTCCTCATAGCTAATGCCCTCCATACCAGGCGACATTCTGGTAAATCTCTTCTGCACCCTCTCTAAAGCCTCCACATCCTTCTGGTAGTGTGGCGACCAGAATTGAACACTATACTCCAAGTGTGGCCTAACTAAGGTTTTATACAGCTGCAACATGACTTGCCAATTCTTATACTCAATGCCCCGGCCAATGAAGGCAAGCATGCCGTATGCCTTCTTGACTACCTTCTCCACCTGTGTTGCCCCTGGATGAAAAGGAGCAAGTGAAGCTCACAGTTTTGAGCCTCGACCCTTCAGTCGTGGCAGCCCTTCCCGATCCACAGAATGTAGGAGGAGGCACACTCCAAGAAATGGAGTACCTGTGGACCTGTACTCCTAGATCTCTTTGACTTTCAATACTCTTGAGGGTTCTACCATTCACTGTATATTCCCTACCTGCATTAGACCTTCCAAAATGCATTACCTCACATTTGTCCGGATTAAACTCCATCTGCCATCTCTCCGCCCAAGTCTCCAAACAATCTAAATCCTGCTGTATCCTCTGACAGTCCTCATCGCTATCCGCAATTCCATCAACCTTTGTGTCGTCTGCAAACTTACTAATCAGACCAGTTACATTTTCCTCCAAATCATTTATATATACTACAAAGAGCAAAGGTCCCAGCACTGATCCCTGTGGAACACCACTGGTCACAGCCCTCCAATTAGAAAAGCATCCTTCCATTGCTACTCTCTGCCTTCTATGACCTAGCCAGTTCTGTATCCACCTTGCCAGCTCACCCCTGATCCCGTGTGACTTCACCTTTTGTACTAGTCTACCATGAGGGACCTTGTCAAAGGCCTTACTGAAGTCCATATAGACAACATCCACTGCCTTACCTGCATCAATCATCTTAGTGACCTCCTCGAAAAACTCCATCAAGTTAGTGAGACATAGTGAAAACCATGCTGCCTCTCACTAATACGTCCATTTGCTTCCAAATGGGAGTAGATCCTGTCTCGAAGAATTCTCTCCAGTAATTTCCCTACCACTGAAGTAGGGCTCACCGGCCTGTAGTTCCCTGGATTATCCTTGCTACCCTTCTTAAACAGAGGAACAACATTGGCTATTCTCCAGTCCTCCGGGACATCCCCTGAAGACAGTGAGGATCCAAAGATTTCTGTCAAGGCCTCAGCAATTTCCTCTCCAGCCTCCTTCAGTATTCTGGGGTAGATCCCATCAGGCCCTGGGGACTTATCATCCTTAATATTTTTTAAGACACCCAACACCTCGTCTTTTTGAATCTCAATGCGACCCAGGCTATCTACACACCCTTCTCCAGACTCAACATCTACCAATTTCTTCTCTTTGGTGAATACTGATGCAAAGTATTCATTTAGTACCTCGCCCATTTCCTCTGGCTCCACACATAGATTCCCTTGCCTATCCTTCAGTGGGCCAACCCTTTCCCTGGCTACCCTCTTGCTTTTTATGTACGTGTAAAAAGCCTTGGGATTTTCCTTAACCCTATTTGCCAATGACTTTTCGTGACCCCTTCTAGCCCTCCTGACTCCTTGCTTAAGTTCCTTCCTACTTTCCTTATATTCCACGCAGGCTTCGTCTGTTCCCAGCCTTTTAGCCCTGACAAATGCCTCCTTTTTCTTTTTGACGAGGCCTACAATATCTCTCGTTATCCAAGGTTCCCGAAAATTGCCGTATTTATTCTTCTTCCTCACAGGAACATGCCGGTCCTGAATTCCTTTCAACTGACACTTGAAAGCCTCCCACATGTCAGATGTTGATTTGCCCTCAAACATTCGCCCCCAATCTATGTTCTTCAGTTCCCGCCTAATATTGTTATAATTAGCCTTCCCCCAATTTAGCACATTCATCCTAGGATCACTCTTGTCCTTGTCCACCAGTACTTTAAAACTTACTGAATTGTGGTCACTGTTACCGAATTGCTCCCCGACTGAAACATCTACCACCTGGCCGGGCTCATTCCCCAATACCAGGTCCAGTACCGCCCCTTCCCTAGTTCGACTGTCTACATATTGTTTTAAGAAGCCCTTCTGGATGCTCCTTACAAACTCCGCCCCGTCTAAGCCCCTGGCACTAAGTGAGTCCCAGTCAATATTGGGGAAGTTGAAGTCTCCCATCACCACAACCCTGTTGTTTTTACTCTTTTCCAAAATCTGTCTACCTATCTGCTCCTCTATCTCCCGCTGGCTGTTGGGAGGCCTGTAGTAAACCCCCAACATTGTGACTGCACCCTTCTTATTCCTGATCTCTACCCATATAGCCTCACTGCCCTCTGAGGTGTACTCCCGCAGTACAGCTGTGATATTCTCCCGAACCAGTAGCGCAACTCCGCCTCCCCTTTTACATCCCCCTCTATCCTGCCTGAAACATCTAAATCCTGGAACGTTTAGCTGCCAATCCTGCCCTTCCCTCAACCAGGTCTCTGTAATGGCAACAAGATCCAAGTACTAATCCAAGCTCTAAGTTCATCTGCCTTACCCGTAATACTTCTTGCATTAAAACATATGCACTTCAGGCCACCAGACCCGCTGTGTTCAGCAACTTCTCCCTGTCTGCTCTGCCTCAGTGCCCCACTGTCCCTATTCCCTAGTTCTCCCTCAATGCTCTCACCTTCTGACCTATTGCTCCCGTGCCCACCCCCCTGCCATACTAGTTTAAACCCTCCCGTGTGACACTAGCAAACCTCGCGGCCAGGATATTTATGCCTCTCCGGTTTAGATGCAACCCGTCCTTCTTATATAGGTCACACCTGCCCCGGAAGAGCTCCCAGTGGTCCAGATAACGGAAACCCTCCCTCCTACACCAGCTGTTTAGCCACGTGTTTAGCTGCTCTATCTTCCTATTTCTAGCCTCACTGGCACGTGGCACAGGGAGTAATCCCGAGATTACAACCCTAGAGGTCCTGTCTTTTAACTTTCTGCCTAGCTCCCTGAACTCCTGCTGCAGGACCTCATGCCCCTTCCTGCCTATGTCGTTAGTACCAATATGTACAACGACCTCTGCCTGTTTGCCCTCCCCCTTCAGGATGCCCTCTACCCGTTCGGAGACATCCGGGACCCTGGCACCAGGGAGGCAACATACCATCCTGGAGTCTCTTTCACGTCCACAGAAGCGCCTATCTGTGCCCCTGACTATAGGGTCCCCTATTATTATTGCTCTTCTGCTCTTTGACCCTCCCTTCTGAACATCAGAGCCAGCCGTGGTGCCACTGCTCTGGCTGCTGCTGTTTTCCCCTGATAGGCTATCCCCCCCGACAGTATCCAAAGGGGTATACCTGTTCGAGAGGGGGACAACCACAGGGGATTCCTGCACTGGCTGCCTGCCCTTTCTGGTGGTCACCCATTTCTCTGCCTGCACCTTGGGTGTGACCACATTTACATAACTGCGATCTATGACGCTTTCCGCCACCTGCATGCTCCTAAGTGCATCGAATTGCTGCTCCAACCGAACCATGCGGTCTGTGAGGAGCTCCAGTTGCATGCACTTTCTGCAGATGAAGCCATCCGGGAGGCTGGAAGCCTCCCGGACCTGCCACATCTCACAGTCAGAGCACTGCACCCCTCTAACTGACATTGCGTCAATTAATTAAAATTAAAAAAAATTTTTTTTTTTTAATATGTTTTTAAAAAAATTTCAAAGTTACTGCTATCTGTTTCCGAGCACTAGATTTCTAATAGAAATGCGAAAGCTAAATATAGTACTCTCCGATCTCTGGCTTAGATACCCCTCTAAATTATAATGAAGTAATAATGTTTAATTAGTTACCAATGCTTAATTTTTTTAATTTAGTGTAGATTCCCAACCAGCCACTCAGGTCACAGCTTATCTGTGATGTCACTTCAGTTTCCTCCCGACACACACAATTTGAAAAAGGTATAAAAGTAAAAATGAGTAAAAATCACTTGCTTACCTTCTTACCTTCTGAGTGTCTTAGATGTTCTCAGGTTCTCTCCCTGACAGAGACGGCTCCTCCACCTACGAACCTTGACCTGCACAATGCTAATAATATAATATAATAATAATATAAGATGGCACTTACCTCACGCCAATGGGTCTTATTATTAGGTTAGAGGAGGAGTGCGGGTGGGAGTCACTACACGTGTAGTGTCTCGGGTTTCCTCTCCACAAGAATTTATTGGTTGAGGGGGAGGGTCTTCCCAGAAGTCCGCGGGTCGAAAAATATAAAACAGAAAATAAGTGTTTTTTTAAAAGGATACACTTACCTCCCTGAAATCACTTGCGCACCGCTCCCGCTGAAATCGACTGGCCTGCTCCTGTGAAGGTAAGAGTTTTTAAAGGATACACTTACCTCCCTGAAATCACTTGCGCACCGCTCCCGCTGAAATCGACTGGCCTGCTCCTGTGAAGGTAAGAGTTTTTAAAGGATACACTTACCTCCTTGAAATCACTTGCGCACCACTCCCGCTGAAATCGACTGGCCTGCTCCGGTGAAGGTAAGAGTTTTTAAAGGATACACTTACCTCCCAGAAATCACTTGCGCACCGCTCCCGCTGAAATCGACTGGCCTGCTCCTGTGAAGGTAAGAGTTTTTAAAGGATACACTTACCTCCCAGAAATCACTTGCTCACTGCTCCCGCTGAAATCGACTGGCCTGCTCCAGTGAACGTAAGAGTTTTTAAAGGATACACTTACCTCCCTGAAATCACTTGCGCACCGCTCCCGCTGAAATCGACTGGCCTGCTCCTGTGAAGGTCAGAGTTTTTAAAGGATACACTTACCTCCCTGAAATCACTTGCGCACCGCTCCCGCTGAAATCGACTGGCCTGCTCTTGTGAAAGTAAGAATTGTTAAAGGATACACTTACCTCCCTGAAATCACTTGCGCACCGCTCCCGCTGAAATCGACTGGCCTGCTCCTGTGAAGGTAAGAGTTTTTAAAGGATACACTTACCTCCCTGAAATCACTTGCGCACCGCTCCCGCTGAAATCGACTGGCCTGCTCCTGTGAAGGGAAGAGTTTTTAAAGGATTCACTTACCTCCCTGAAATCACTTGCGCACCGCTCCCGCTGAAATCGACTGGCCTGCTCCTCAGAAGGTAAGAGTTTTTAAAGGATACACTTACCTCCCTGAAATCACTTGCGCACCGCTCCCGCTGAAATCGACTGGCCTGCTCCTGTGAAGGGAAGAGTTTTTAAAGGATACACTTAGCTCCCTGAAATCACTTGCGCAGCGCTCCCGCTGAAATCGACTGGCCTGCTCCTGTGAAGGTAAGAGTTTTTAAAGGATACACTTACTTCCCTGAAATCACTTGCGCACCGCTCCCGCTGAAATCGACTGGCCTGCTCCTGTGAAGGTAAGAGTTTTTAAAGGATACACTTACCTCCTCCCTGAAATCACTTGCGCACCGCTCCCGCTGAAATCGTCTGGCCTGCTCCTGTGAAGGTCAGAGTTTTTAAAGGATACACTTACCTCCCTGAAATCACTTGCGCACCGCTCCCGCTGAAATCGACTGGCCTGCTCCTGTGAAGGTAAGAGTTTATAAAGGATACACTTACCTCCCTAAAATCACTTGCGCACCGCTCCCGCTGAAATCGACTGGCCTGCTCCTGTGAAGGTAAGAGTTTTTAAAGGATACACTTACCTCCCAGAAATCACTTGCGCACTGCTCCCGCTGAAATCGACTGGTCTGCTCCTGTGAAGGTAAGAGTTTTTAAAGGATACACTTAACTCCCTGAAATCACTTGCGCACCGCTCCCGCTGAAATCGACTGGCCTGCTCCTGTGAAGGGAAGAGTTTTTAAAGGATACACTTAGCTCCCAGAAATCACTTGCGCACCGCTCCCGCTGAAATCGACTGGCCTGCTCCTGTGAAGGTAAGAGTTTTTAAAGGATACACTTAACTCCCTGAAATCACTTGCGCACCGCTCCCGCTGAAATCAACTGGCCTGCTCCTGTGAAGGTAAGAGTTTTTAAAGGATACACTTACCTCCCTGAAATCACTTGCGCACCGCTCCCGCTGAAATCGACTGGCCTGCTCCTGTGAAGGTAAGAGTTTTTAAAGGATACACTTCCCTCCTCCCTGAAATCAGTTGCGCACCGCTCCCGCTGAAATCGACTGGCCTGCTCCTGTGAAGGTAAGAGTTTTTAAAGGATACACTTACCTCCCTGAAATCAGTTGCGCACCGCTCCCGCTGAAATCGACTGGCCTGCTCCTGTGAAGGTAAGAGTTTTTAAAGGATACACTTACCTCCCTGAAATCACTTGCGCACCGCTCCCGCTGAAATCGACTGGCCTGCTCCTGGGAAGGTAAGAGTTTTTAAAGGATACACTTACCTCCCTGAAATCACTTGCGCACCGCTCCCGCTGAAATCGACTGGCCTGCTCCTGTGAAGGTAAGAGTTTTTAAAGGATACACTTACCTCCCAGAAATCACTTGCGCACTGCTCCCGCTGAAATCGACTGGCCTGCTCCTGTGAAGGTAAGAGTTTTTAAAGGATACACTTACCTCCCTGAAATCACTTGCGCACCGCTCCCGCTCAAATCGACTGGCCTGCTCCTGTGAAGGTAAGAGTTTTTAAAGGATACACTTACCTCCCTGAAATCACTTGCGCACCGCTCCCGCTGAAATCGACTGGCCTGCTCCTGTGAAGGTAAGAGTTTTTAAAGGATACACTTACCCCCCAGAAATCACTTGCTCACCGCTCCCGCTGAAATCGACTGGTCTGCTCCAGTGAAGGTAAGAGTTTTTAAAGGATACACTTACCTCCCTGAAATCACTTGCGCACCGCTCCCGCTGAAATCGACTGGCCTGCTCCTGTGAATGTAAGAGTTTTTAAAGGATACACTTACCCCCCTGAAATCACTTGCGCACCGCTCCCGCTGAAATCGACTGGCCTGCTCCTGTGAAGCTAAGAGTTTTTAACGGATACACTTACCTCCCTGAAATCACTTGCGCACCGCTCCCGCTGAAATCGACTGGCCTGCTCCTGTGAAGGTAAGAGTTTTTAAAGGATACACTTACCTCGCTGAAATCACTTGCGCACCGATCCCGCTGATATCGACTGGCCTGCTCCTGTGAAGGTAAGAGTTTTTAAAGGATACACTTACCTCCCAGAAATCACTTGCGCACCGCTCCCGCTGAAATCGACTGGCCTGCTCCTGTGAAGCTAAGAGTTTTTAACGGATACACTTACCTCCCTGAAATCACTTGCGCACCACTCCCGCTGAAATCGACTGGCCTGCTCCTGTGAAGGTAAGAGTTTTTAAAGGATACACTTACCTCGCTGAAATCACTTGCGCACCGATCCCGCTGATATCGACTGGCCTGCTCCTGTGAAGGTAAGAGTTTTTAAAGGATACACTTACCTCCCAGAAATCACTTGCGCACCGCTCCCGCTGAAATCGACTGGCCTGCTCCTGTGAAGGTAAGAGTTTTTAAAGGATACACTTACCTCCCTGAAATCACTTGCGCACCGCTCCCGCTGAAATCGACTGGCATGCTCCTGTGAAGGTAAGAGTTTTTAAAGGATACACTTACCTCCCAGAAATCACTTGCGCACCGCTCCCGCTGAAATCGACTGGCCTGCTCCTGTGAAGGTAAGAGTTTTTAAAGGATACACTTACCTCCCTGAAATCACTTGCGCACCGCTCCCGCTGAAATCGACTGGCATGCTCCTGTGAAGGTAAGAGTTTTTAAAGGATACACTTACCTCCCTGAAATCACTTGCGTACCGCTCCCGCTGAAATCGACTGGCCTGCTCCTGTGAAGGTAAGAGTTTTTAAAGGATACACTTACCTCCCAGAAATCACTTGCGCACTGCACCTGCTGAAATCGACTGGCCTGCTCCTGTGAATGTAAGAGTTTTTAAAGGATACACTTACCTCCCTGAAATCACTTGCGCACTGCTCCCGCTGAAATCGACTGACCTGCTCCTGTGAAGCTAAGAGTTTTTAAAGGATACACTTACCTCCCTGAAATCACTTGCGCACCGCTCCCGCTGAAATCGACTGGCCTGCTCCTGTGAAGGGAAGAGTTTTTAAAGGATACACTTACCTCCCTGAAATCACTTGCGCACCGCTCCCGCTGAAATCGACTGGCCTGCTCCTGTGAAGGTAAGAGTTTTTAAAGGATACACTTACCTCCCAGAAATCACTTGCGCACCGCTCCCGCTGAAATCGACTGGCCTGCTCCTGTGAAGGTAAGAGTTTTTAAAGGGTACACTTACCTCCCTGAAATCACTTGCGCACCGCTCCCGCTGAAATCGACTGGCCTGCTCCTGTGAAGGTAAGAGTTTTTAAAGGATACACTTACCTCCCTGAAATCACTTGTGCACCGCTCCCGCTCAAATCGACTGGCCTGCTCCTGTGAAGGTAAGAGTTTTTAAAGGATACACTTACCTCCCTGAAATCAACAAAGAACAACAAAGAACAAAGAAATGTACAGCACAGGAACAGGCCCTTCGGCCCTCCAAGCCCGTGCCGACCATACTGCCCGGCTAAACTACAATCTTCTACACTTCCTGGGTCCGTATTCTTCTATTCCCATCCTATTCAAATATTTGTCACGATGCCCCTTAAATGTCCCTATCGTCCCTGCTTCCACTACCTCCTCCGGTAGTGAGTTCCAGGCACCCACTACCCTCTGCGTAAAAAACTTGCCTCGTACATCTACTCTAAACCTTGCCCCTCTCACCTTAAACCTATGCCCCCTAGTAATTGACCCCTCTACCCTGGGGAAAAGCCTCTGACTATCCACTCTGTCTATGCCCCTCATAATTTTGTATACCTCTATCAGGTCGCCCCTCAACCTCCTTCGTTCCAGTGAGAACAAACCGAGTTTATTCAATCGCTCCTCATAGCTTATGCCCTCCATACCAGGCAACATTCTGGTAAATCTCTTCTGCACCCTCTCTAAAGCCTCCACATCCTTCTGGTAGTGTGGCGACCAGAATTGAACACTATACTCCAAGTGTGGCCTAACTAAGGTTCTATACAGCTGCAACATGACTTGCCAATTCTTATACTCAATGCCCCGGCCAATGAAGGCAAGCATGCCGTATGCCTTCTTGACTACCTTCTCCACCTGTGTTGCCCCTTTCAATGACCTGTGGACCTGTACTCCTAGATCTCTTTGACTTTCAATACTCTTGAGGGTTCTACCATTCACTGTATATTCCCTACCTGCATTAGCCCTTCCAAAATGCATTACCTCACATTTGTCCGGATTAAACTCCATCTGCCATCTCTCCGCCCAAGTCTCCAGACAATCTAAATCCTGCTGTATCCTCTGACAGTCCTCATCGTTATCCGCAATTCCACCAACCTTTGTGTCGTCTGCAAACTTACTAATCAGACCAGTTACATTTTCCTCCAAATCATTTATATATACTACAAACAGCAAAGGTCCCAACACTGATCCCTGTGGAACACCACTGGTCACAGCCCTCCAATTAGAAAAGCATCCCTCCATTGCTACCCTCTGCCTTCTATGGCCTAGCCAGTTCTGTATCCACCTTGCCAGTTCACCCCTGATCCCGTGTGACTTCACCTTTTGTACTAGTCTACCATGAGGGACCTTGTCAAAGGCCTTACTGAAGTCCATATAGACAACATCTACTGCCCTACCTGCATCAATCATCTTAGTGACCTCCTCGAAAAACTCTATCAAGTTAGTGAGACACGACCTCCCCTTCACAAAACCGTGCTGCCTCTCACTAATACGTCCATTTGCTTCCAAATGGGAGTAGATCCTGTCTCGAAGAATTCTCTCCAGTAATTTCCCTACCACTGAAGTAAGGCTCACCGGCCTGTAGTTCCCGGGATTATCCTTGCTACCCTTCTTAAACAGAGGAACAACATTGGCTATTCTCCAGTCCTCCGGGACATCCCCTGAAGACAGCGAGGATCCAAAGATTTCTGTCAAGGCCTCAGCAATTTCCTCTCCAGCCTCCTTCAGTATTCTGGGGTAGATCCCATCAGGCCCTGGGGACTTATCTACCTTAATATTTTTTAAGACACCCAACACCTCGTCTTTTTGGATCACAATGTGAGTCAGGCTATCTACACCCCCTTCTCCAGACTCAACATCTACCAATTCCTTCTCTTTGGTGAATACTGATGCAAAGTATTCATTTAGTACCTCGCCCATTTCCTCTGGCTCCACACATAGATTCCCTTGCCTATCCTTCAGTGGGCCAACCCTTTCCCTGGCTACCCTCTTGCTTTTTATGTACGTGTAAAAAGCCTTGGGATTTTCCTTAACCCTATTTGCCAATGACTTTTCGTGACCCCTTCTAGCCCTCCTGACTCCTTGCTTAAGTTCCTTCCTACTTTCCTTATATGCCACACAGGATTCGTCTGTTCCCAGCCTTTTAGCCCTGACAAATGCCTCCTTTTTCTTTTTGACGAGGCCTACAATATCACTCGTCATGCAAGGTTCCCGAAAATTGCCGTATTTATCTTTCTTCCTCACAGGAACATGCCTGTCCTGTATTCCTTTCAACTGACACTTGAAAGCCTCCCACATGTCAGATGTTGATTTGCCCTCAAACATCCGCCCCCAATCTATGTTCTTCAGTTCCCGCCTAATATTGTTATAATTAGCCTTCCCCCAATTTAGCACATTCATCCTCGGACCACTCTTATCCTTGTCCACCAGTACTTTAAAATTTACTGAATTGTGGTCACTGTTACCGAAATGTTCCCCTACTGAAACATCTACCACCTGGCCGGGCTCATTCCCCAATACCAGGTCCAGTACCGCCCCTTCCCTAGTTGGACTGTTTACATATTGTTTTAAGAAGCCCTCCTGGATGCTCCTTACAAACTCCGCCCCGTCTAAGCCCCTGGCACTAAGTGAGTCCCGGTCAATATTGGGGAAGTTGAAGTCTCCCATCACCACAACCCTGTTGTTTTTACTCTTTTCCAAAATCTGTCTACCTATCTGCTCCTCTATCTGATGGCTGTTGGGAGGCCTGTAGTATACCCCCAACATTGTGACTGCACCCTTCTTATTCCTGATCTCTACCCATATAGCCTCACTGCCCTCTGAGGTGTCCTCTCGCAGTATAGCTGTGATATTCTCCCGAACAAGTAGCGCAACTCCGCCTCCCCTTTTACATCCCCCTCTATCCCGCCTGAAACATCTAAATCCTGGAACGTTTAGCTGCCAATCCTGCCCTTCCCTCAACCAGGTCTCTGTAATGGCAACAACATCATAGTTCCAAGTAGTAATCCAAGCTCTAAGTTCATCTGCCTTACCCGTAATGCTCCTTGCATTAAAACATATGCACTTCAGGCCACCAGACCCGCTGTGTTCAGCAACTTCTCCCCGTCTGCTCTGCCTCAGAGCCACACTGTCCCTATTCCCTAGTTATCCCTCAATGCTCTCACCTTCTGACCTATTGCTCCCGCGCCCACCCCCCTGCCATACTAGTTTAAACCCTCCCGTGTGACACTAGCAAACCTCGCGGCCAGGATATTTATGCCTCTCCGGTTTAGATGCAACCCGTCCATCTTATACAGGTCACACCTGCCCCGGAAGAGCTCCCAGTGGTCCAGATAACGGAAACCCTCCCTCCTACACCAGCTGTTTAGCCACGTGTTTGTCTGCACTATCTTCCTATTTCTAGCCTCACTGGCACGTGGTACAGGGAGTAATCCCGAGATCACAACCCTCGAGGTCCTGTCTTTTAACTTTCTGCCTAGCTCCCTGAACTCCTGCTGCAGGACCTCATGCCCCTTCCTGCCTATGTAGTTAGTACCAATATGTACAACGACCTCTGCCTGTTTGCCCTCCCCCTTCAGGATGCCCTCTACCCGTTCGGATCACTTGCGCACCGCTCCCGCTGAAATCGACTGGCCTGCTCCTGTGAAGCTAAGAGTTTTTAAAGGATACACTTACCTCCCTGAAATCACTTGCGCACCGCTCCCGCTGAAATCGACTGGCCTGCTCCTGTGAAGGTAAGAGTTTTTAAAGGATACACTTACCTCCCTGAAATCACTTGCGCACCGCTCCCGCTGAAATCGACTGGCCTGCTCCTGTGAAGGTCAGAGTTTTTAAAGGATAAACTTACCTCCCTGAAATCACTTGCGCACCGCTCCCGCTGAAATCGACTGGCCTGCTCCTGTGAAGGTAAGAGTTTTTAAAGGATAAACTTACCTCCCTGAAATCACTTGCGCACCGCTCCCGCTGAAATCGACTGGCCTGCTCCTGTGAAGGTAAGAGTTTTTAAAGGATACACTTACCTCCCTGAAATCACTTGCGCACCGCTCCCGCTGAAATCGACTGGCCTGCTCCTGTGAAGGTAAGAGTTTTTAAAGGATACACTTACCTCCCTGAAATCACTTGCGTACCGCTCCCGCTGAAATCGACTGGCCTGCTCCTGTGAAGGTAAGAGTTTTTAAAGGATACACTTACCTCCCTGAAATCACTTGCGCACCGCTCCCGCTGAAATCGACTGGCCTGCTCCTGTGAACGTAAGAGTTTTTAAAGGATACACTTACCTCCCAGAAATCACTTGCGCACTGCTCCCGCTGAAATCGACTGGCCTGCTCCAGTGAATGTAAGAGTTTTTAAAGGGTACACTTACCTCCCTGAAATCACTTGCGCACCGCTCCCGCTGAAATCGACTGGCCTGCTCCTGTGAAGCTAAGAGTTTTTAACGGATACACTTACCTCCCTGAAATCACTTGCGCACCGCTCCCGCTGAAATCGACTGGCCTGCTCCTGTGAAGGTAAGAGTTTTTAAAGGATACACTTACCTCCCTGAAATCACTTGCGCACCACTCCCGCTGAAATCGACTGGCCTGCTCCTGTGAAGGTAAGAGTTTTTAAAGGATACACTTACCTCACTGAAATCACTTGCGCACCGCTCCCGCTGATATCGACTGGCCTGCTCCTGTGAAGGTAAGAGTTTTTAAAGGATACACTTACCTCCCAGAAATCACTTGCGCACCGCTCCCGCTGAGATCGACTGGCCTGCTCCTGTGAAGGTAAGAGTTTTTAAAGGATACACTTACCTCCCTGAAATCACTTGCGTACCGCTCCCGCTGAAATCGACAGGCCTGCTCCTGTGAAGGTAAGAGTTTTTTAGGATACACTTACCTCCCAGAAATCACTTGCGCACTGCACCCGCTGAAATCGACTGGCCTGCTCCTGTGAATGTAAGAGTTTTTAAAGGATACACTTACCTCCCTGAAATCACTTGCGCACTGCTCCCGCTGAAATCGACTGACCTGCTCCTGTGAAGCTAAGAGTTTTTAAAGGATACACTTACCTCCCTGAAATCACTTGCGCACCGCTCCCGCTGAAATCGACTGGCCTGCTCCTGTGAAGGGAAGAGTTTTTAAAGGATACACTTACCTCCCTGAAATCACTTGCGCACCGCTCCCGCTGAAATCGACTGGCCTGCTCATGTGAAGGTAAGAGTTTTTAAAGGATACACTTACCTCCCTGAAATCACTTGCGCACTGCTCCCGCTGAAATCGACTGACCTGCTCCTGTGAAGCTAAGAGTTTTTAAAGGATACACTTACCTCCCTGAAATCACTTGCGCACCGCTCCCGCTGAAATCGACTGGCCTGCTCCTGTGAAGGGAAGAGTTTTTAAAGGATACACTTACCTCCCTGAAATCACTTGCGCACCGCTCCCGCTGAAATCGACTGGCCTGCTCATGTGAAGGTAAGAGTTTTGAAAGGATACACTTACCTCCCTGAAATCACTTGCGCACCGCTCCCGCTCAAATCGACTGGCCTGCTCCTGTGAAGGTAAGAGTTTTTAAAGGGTACACTTACCTCCCTGAAATCACTTGCGCACCGCTCCCGCTGAAATCGACTGGCCTGCTCCTGTGAAGGTAAGAGTTTTTAAAGGATACACTTACCTCCCTGAAATCACTTGCGCACCGCTCCCGCTCAAATCGACTGGCCTGCTCCTGTGAAGGTAAGAGTTTTTAAAGGATACACTTACCTCCCTGAAATCACTTGCGCACCGCTCCCGCTGAAATCGACTGGCCTGCTCCTGTGAAGCTAAGAGTTTTTAAAGGATACACTTACCTCCCTGAAATCACTTGCGCACCGCTCCCGCTGAAATCGACTGGCCTGCTCCTGTGAAGGTAAGAGTTTTTAAAGGATACACTTACCTCCCTGAAATCACTTGCGCACCGCTCCCGCTGATATCGACTGGCCTGCTCCTGTGAAGGTAAGAGATTTTAAAGGATACACTTACCTCCCAGAAATCACTTGCGCACCGCTCCCGCTGAAATCGACTGGCCTGCTCCTGTGAAGGTAAGAGTTTTTAAAGGATACACTTACCTCCCTGAAATCACTTGCGCACCGCTCCCGCTGAAATCGACTGGCCTGCTCCTGTGAAGGTAAGAGTTTTTAGAGGATACACTTACCTCCCTGAAATCACTTGCGCACCGCTCCCGCTCAAATCGACTGGCCTGCTCCTGTGAAGGTAAGAGTTTTTAAAGGATACACTTACCTCACTGAAATCACTTGCGCACCGCTCCCGCTGAAATCGACTGGCCTGCTCCTGTGAAGCTAAGAGTTTTTAAAGGATACACTTACCTCCCAGAAATCACTTGCGCACCGCTCTCGCTGAAATCGACTGGCCTGCTCCTGTGAAGGTAAGAATTTTTTAAGGATACACTTACCCCCCAGAAATCACTTGCGCACCGCTCCCGCTGAAATCGACTGGCCTGCTCCTGTGAAGGTAAGAGTTTTTAAAGGATACACTTACCTCCCAGAAATCACTTGCGCACTGCTCCCGCTGAGATCGACTGGCCTGCTCCTGTGAATGTAAGAGTTTTTAAAGGATACACTTACCTACCTGAAATCACTTGCGCACCGCTCCCGCTGAAATCGACTGGCCTGCTCCTGTGAAGGTAAGAGTTTTTAAAGGATACACTTACCTCCCTGAAATCACTTGCGCACCGCTCCCGCTGGATTTCGGCGGCAGCGGTGCGCAGGGACCTTCTGGGAGGTGAGTAGTGAGTTTAAAAGCTCTTACCTTTACAGGAGCAGCCCTTTGGATTTCGGCGGCAGCGGTGCGCAGGGGCCTTCTGGGAGGTGAGTAGTGAGTTTAAAAGCTCTTACCTTTACATGAGCAGCCCTTTGGATTTCGGCGGCAGCGGTGCGCAGGGGCCTTCTGGGAGGTGAGTAGTGAGTTTAAAAGCTCTTACCTTTACAGGAGCAGCCCTTTGGATTTCGGCGGCAGCGGAGCGCAGGGACCTTCTGGGAGGTGAGTAGTGAGTTTAAAAGCTCTTACCTTTACAGGAGCAGCCCTTTGGATTTCGGCGGCAGCGGTGCGCAGGGACCTTCTGGGAGGTGAGTAGTGAGTTTAAAAGCCTTGCCTGGTCCCGTGTCTGTTCTTCTTTTCTGTTTTATTTGTTTTTATATAAGGCGGGAACCGGAAGTTCGTCCTCTGGCAAGTCCCCCCCCCCCCCAACCAATAAATTCTGGTGGAGAGGAAACCCGAGACACTACACGTGTAGTGTCTCCCACCCGCGCTCCTCCTCTAACCTAATAATAAGACCCATTGGTGTAAGGTAAGTGCCATATTATATTATTATATTATTAGCATTGTGCAGGTCAAGGATCGGAGGTGGAGGAGCAGTCTCTGTCAGCGAGAGAACCTGAGAACATCTCAGACACTCAGAAGGTAAGAAGGTAAGTAAGTGATTTTTACTTTTATACCTTTTTTCAAATTGTGTGTGTCGGGGGGAAACTGAAGTGACATCACAGAAAAGCTGTGGCCAGAGTGGCTGGTTGGGATTCTAACCTAAATTTTAAAAAAATGTGAGTATTTGGGAACTAATTAAACATAATAACTTAATTATAATTTAGAGGATATCTAAGCCAGAGATCGGAGAGTATTATAGTTAGCTATCGCATTTCTATTAGAAATCTAGTGCAAGGAAACAGATAGTTGACAGTAACTTTGCAATTTAAAAAAAAAGTATTAAAAAAAAAAAGACAAATTTTAATTTTAATTAATTGACGCAATGTCAGTTAGACGGGTGCTGTGCTCTGACTGTGAGATGTGGCAGGTCCGGGAGGCTTCCAGCGTCCCAGATGGCTTCATCTGCAGAAAGTGCACCCAACTGGAGCTCCTCACAGACCGCATGGTTCGGTTGGAGCAGCAATTGGATGCACTTAGGAGCATGCAGGTGGCGGAAAGCATCATAGATCGCAGTTATGTAAATGTGGTCACACCCAAGGTGCAGGCAGAGAAATGGGTGACCACCAGAAAGGGCAGGCAGTCAGTGCAGGAATCCCCTGTGGTTGTCCCCCTCTCGAACAGGTATACCCCTTTGGATACTGTCGGGGGGGATAGCCTATCAGGGGAAAACAGCAGCAGCCAGAGCAGTGGCACCACGGCTGGCTCTGATGTTCAGAAGGGAGGGTCAAAGCGCAGAAGAGTAATAGTAATAGGGGACTCTATAGTCAGGGGCACAGATAGGCGCTTCTGTGGACGTGAAAGAGACTCCAGGATGGTATGTTGCCTCCCTGGTGCCAGGGTCCAGGATGTCTCCGAACGGGTAGAGGGAATCCTGAAGGAGGAGGGCAAACAGGCAGAGGTCGTTGTACATATTGGTACTAACGACATAGGCAGGAAGGGGCATGAGGTCCTGCAGCAGGAGTTCAGGAAGCTAGGCAGAAAGTTAAAAGGCAGGACCTCGAGGGTTGTAATCTCAGGATTACTCCCTGTGCCACGTGCCAGTGAGGCTAGAAATAGGAAGATAGAGCAGACAAACACGTGGCTAAACAGCTGGTGTAGGAGGGAGGGTTTCCGTTATCTGGACCACTGGGAGCTCTTCCGGGGCAGGTGTGACCTGTATAAGATGGATGGGTTGCATCTAAACCGGAGAGGCATAAATATCCTGGCCGCGAGGTTTGCTAGTGTCACACGGGAGGGTTTAAACTAGTATGGCAGGGGGGTGGGCACGGGAGCAATAGGTCAGAAGGTGAGAGCATTGAGGGAGAACTAGGGAATAGGGACAGTGTGGCACTGAGGCAGAGCAGACGGGGAGAAGTTGCTGAACACAGCGGGTCTGGTGGCCTGAAGTGCATATGTTTTAATGCAAGGAGCATTACGGGTAAGGCAGATGAACTTAGAGCTTGGATTACTACTTGGAACTATGATGTTGTTGCCATTACAGAGACCTGGTTGAGGGAAGGGCAGGATTGGCAGCTAAACGTTCCAGGATTTAGATGTTTCAGGCGGGATAGAGGGGGATGTAAAAGGGGAGGCGGAGTTGCGCTACTTGTTCGGGAGAATATCACAGCTATACTGCGAGAGGACACCTCAGAGGGCAGTGAGGCTATATGGGTAGAGATCAGGAATAAGAAGGGTGCAGTCACAATGTTGGGGGTATACTACAGGCCTCCCAACAGCCATCAGATAGAGGAGCAGATAGGTAGACAGATTTTGGAAAAGAGTAAAAACAACAGGGTTGTGGTGATGGGAGACTTCAACTTCCCCAATATTGACCGGGACTCACTTAGTGCCAGGGGCTTAGACGGGGCGGAGTTTGTAAGGAGCATCCAGGAGGGCTTCTTAAAACAATATGTAAACAGTGCAACTAGGGAAGGGGCGGTACTGGACTTGGTATTGGGGAATGAGCCCGGCCAGGTGGTAGATGTTTCAGTAGGGGAGCATTTCGGTAACAGTGACCACAATTCAGTAAGTTTTAAAGTACTGGTGGACAAGGATAAGAGTGGTCCGAGGATGAATGTGCTAAATTGGGGGAAGGCTAATTATAACAATATTAGGCGGGAACTGAAGAACATAGATTGGGGGCGGATGTTTGAGGGCAAATCAACATCTGACATGTGGGAGGCTTTCAAGTGTCAGTTGAAAGGAATACAGGACAGGCATGTTCCTGTGAGGAAGAAAGATAAATACGGCAATTTTCGGGAACCTTGGATGACGAGTGATATTGTAGGCCTCGTCAAAAAGAAAAAGGAGGCATTTGTCAGGGCTAAAAGGTTGGGAACAGACGAAGCCTGTGTGGCATATAAGGAAAGTAGGAAGGAACTTAAGCAAGGAGTCAGGAGGGCTAGAAGGGGTCATGAAAAGTCATTGGCAAATAGGGTTAAGGAAAATCCCAAGGCTTTTTACACGTACATAAAAAGCAAGAGGGTAGCCAGGGAAAGGGTTGGCCCACTGAAGGATAGGCAAGGGAATCTATGTGTGGAGCCAGAGGAAATGGGTGAGGTACTAAATGAATACTTTGCATCAGTATTCACCAAAGAGAAGGAATTGGTAGATGTTGAGTCTGGAGAAGGGGGTGTAGATAGCCTGGGTCACATTGTGATCCAAAAAGACGAGGTGTTGGGTGTCTTAAAAAATATTAAGGTAGATAAGTCCCCAGGGCCTGATGGGATCTACCCCAGAATACTGAAGGAGGCTGGAGAGGAAATTGCTGAGGCCTTGACAGAAATCTTTGGATCCTCGCTGTCTTCAGGGGATGTCCCGGAGGACTGGAGAATAGCCAATGTTGTTCCTCTGTTTAAGAAGGGTAGCAAGGATAATCCCGGGAACTACAGGCCGGTGAGCCTTACTTCAGTGGTAGGGAAATTACTGGAGAGAATTCTTCGAGACAGGATCTACTCCCATTTGGAAGCAAATGGATGTATTATTGAGAGGCAGCACGGTTTTGTGAAGGGGCGGTCGTGTCTCACTAACTTGATAGAGTTTTTCGAGGAGGTCACTAAGATGATTGATGCAGGTAGGGCAGTAGATGTTGTCTATATGGACTTCAGTAAGGCCTTTGACAAGGTCCCTCATGGTAGACTAGTACAAAAGGTGAAGTCACACGGGATCAGGGGTGAACTGGCAAGGTGGATACAGAACTGGCTAGGCCATAGAAGGCAGAGGGTAGCAATGGAGGGATACTTTTCTAATTGGAGGGCTGTGACCAGTGGTGTTCCACAGGAATCAGTGCTGGGACCTTTGCTCTTTGTAGTATATATAAATGATTTGGAGGAAAATGTAACTGGTCTGATTAGTAAGTTTGCAGACGACACAAAGGTTGGTGGAATTGCGGATAGCGATGAGGACTGTCTGAGGATACAGCAGGATTTAGATTGGTTGGAGACTTGGGCGGAGAGATGGCAGATGGAGTTTAATCCGGACAAATGTGAGGTAATGCATTTTGGAAGGGCTAATGCAGGTAGGGAATATACAGTGAATGGTAGAACCCTCAAGAGTATTGAAAGTCAAAGAGATCTAGGAGTACAGGTCCACAGGTCATTGAAAGGGGCAACACAGGTGGAGAAGGTAGTCAAGAAGGCATACGGCATGCTTGCCTTCATTGGCCGGGGCATTGAGTATAAGAATTGGCAAGTCATGTTGCAGCTGTATAGAACCTTAGTTAGGCCACACTTGGAGTATAGTGTTCAATTCTGGTCGCCACACTACCAGAAGGATGTGGAGGCTTTAGAGAGGGTGCAGAAGAGATTTACCAGAATGTTGCCTGGTATGGGGGGCATAAGCTATGAGGAGCGATTGAATAAACTCGGTTTGTTCTCACTGGAACGAAGGAGGTTGAGGGGCGACCTGATAGAGGTCTACAAAATTATGAAGGGCATAGACAGAGTGGATAGTCAGAGGCTTTTCCCCAGGATAGAGGGGTCAATTACTAGGGGGCATAGGTTTAAGGTGAGAGGGGCAAGGTTTAGAGTAGATGTACGAGGCAAGTTTTTTACGCAGAGGGTAGTGGGTGCCTGGAACTCACTGCCGGAGGAGGTAGTGGAAGCAGGGACGATAGGGACATTCAAGGGGCATCTTGACAAATATATGAATAGGATGGGAATAGAAGGATACGGACCCAGGAAGTGTAGAAGATTGTAGTTTAGTCGGGCAGTATGGTCGGCACGGTCTTGGAGGGCCGAAGGGCCTGTTCCTGTGCTGTACATTTCTTTGTTCTTTGTTCTTTGAAATCGACTGGCCTGCTCCTGTGAATGTAAGAGTTTTTAAAGGATACACTTACCTCCCTGAAATCACTTGCGCACCGCTCCCGCTGAAATCGACTGGCCTGCTCCTGTGAATGTAAGAGTTTTTAAAGGATACACTTACCTCCCTGAAATCACTTGCGCGCCGCTCCCGCTGAAATCGACTGGCCTGCTCCTGTGAAGGTCAGAGTTTTTAAAGGATACACTTACCTCCCTGAAATCACTTGCGCACCGCTCCCGCTGAAATCGACTGGCCTGCTCCTGTGAAGCTAAGAGTTTTTAAAGGAAACACTTACCTCCCTGAAATCACTTGTGCACCGCTCCCGCTGAAATCGACTGGCCTGCTCCTGTGAAGGTCAGAGTTTTTAAAGGATACACTTACCTCCCTGAAATCACTTGCGCACCGCTCCCGCTGAAATCGACTGGCCTGCTCCTGTGAAGGTAAGAGTTTTTAAAGGATACACTTACCTCCCTCAAATCACTTGCGAACAGCTCCCGCTGAAATCGACTGGCCTGCTCCTGTGAAGCTAAGAGTTTTTAAAGGATACACTTACCTCCCTGAAATCACTTGCGCACCGCTCCCGCTGAAATCGTCTGGCCTGCACCTGTGAAGGTAAGAGTTTTTAAAAGGATACACTTACCTCCCTGAAATCACTTGCGCACCGCTCCCGCTGAAATCGACTGGCCTGCTCCTGTGAAGGTAAGAGTTTTTAAAGGATACACTTACCTCCTTGAAATCACTTGCGCACCGCTCCCGCTGAAATCGACTGGCCTGCTCCTGTGAAGGTAAGAGTTTTTAAAGGATACACTTACCTCCCTGAAATCACTTGCGCACCGCTCCCGCTCAAATCGACTGGCCTGCTCCTGTGAAGGTAAGAGTTTTTAAAGGATACACTTACCTCCTTGAAATCACTTGCGCACCGCTCCCGCTGAAATCGACTGGCCTGCTCCTGTGAAGGTAAGAGTTTTTAAAGGATACACTTACCTCCCTGAAATCACTTGCGCACCGCTCCCGCTGAAATCGACTGGCCTGCTCCTGTGAAGGTAAGAGTTTTTAAAGGATACACTTACCTCCCTGAAATCACTTGCGCACCACTCCCGCTGAAATCGACTGGCCTGCTCCTGTGAAGGTAAGAGTTTTTAAAGGATACACTTACCTCCCTGAAATCACTTGCGCACCGCTCCCGCTGATATCGACTGGCCTGCTCGTGTGAAGGTAAGAGTTTTTAAAGGATACACTTACCTCCCAGAAATCACTTGCGCACCGCTCCCGCTGAAATCGACTGGCCTGCTCCTGTGAAGGTAAGAGTTTTTAAAGGCTACACTTACCTCCCTGAAATCACTTGCGCACCGCTCCCGCTGAAATCGACAGGTCTGCTCCTGTGAAGGTAAGAGTTTTTAAGGATACACTTACCTCCCAGAAATCACTTGCGCACTGCACCCGCTGAAATCGACTGGCCTGCTCCTGTGAATGTAAGAGTTTTTAAAGGATACACTTACCTCCCTGAAATCACTTGCGCACCGCTCCCGCTGAAATCGACTGGCCTGCTCCTGTGAAGGGAAGAGTTTTTAAAGGATACACTTACCTCCCTGAAATCACTTGCGCACCGCTCCCGCTGAAATCGACTGGCCTGCTCATGTGAAGGTAAGAGTTTTGAAAGGATACACTTACCTCCCTGAAATCACTTGCGCACCGCTCCCGCTCAAATCGACTGGCCTGCTCCTGTGAAGGTAAGAGTTTTTAAAGGGTACACTTACCTCCCTGAAATCACTTGCGCACCGCTCCCGCTGAAATCGACTGGCCTGCTCCTGTGAAGGTAAGAGTTTTTAAAGGATACACTTACCTCCCTGAAATCACTTGCGCACCGCTCCCGCTCAAATCGACTGGCCTGCTCCTGTGAAGGTAAGAGTTTTTAAAGGATACACTTACCTCCCTGAAATCACTTGCGCACCGCTCCCGCTGAAATCGACTGGCCTGCTCCTGTGAAGCTAAGAGTTTTTAAAGGATACACTTACCTCCCTGAAATCACTTGCGCACCGCTCCCGCTGAAATCGACTGGCCTGCTCCTGTGAAGGTAAGAGTTTTTAAAGGATACACTTACCTCCCTGAAATCACTTGCGCACCGCTCCCGCTCAAATCGACTGGCCTGCTCCTGTGAAGGTAAGAGTTTTTAAAGGATACACTTACCTCACTGAAATCACTTGCGCACCGCTCCCGCTGAAATCGACTGGCCTGCTCCTGTGAAGGTAAGAGTTTTTAAAGGATACACTTACCTCCCAGAAATCACTTGCGTACCGCTCACGCTGAAATCGACTGGCCTGCTCCTGTGAAGGTAAGAATTTTTTAAGGATACACTTACCCCCCAGAAATCACTTGCGCACCGCTCCCGCTGAAATCGACTGGCCTGCTCCTGTGAAGGTAAGAGTTTTTAAAGGATACACTTACCTCCCAGAAATCACTTGCGCACTGCTCCCGCTGAGATCGACTGGCCTGCTCCTGTGAATGTAAGAGTTTTTAAAGGATACACTTACCTCCCTGAAATCACTTGCGCACCGCTCCCGCTGAAATCGACTGGCCTGCTCCTGTGAAGGTAAGAGTTTTTAAAGGATACACTTACCTCCCTGAAATCACTTGCGCACCGCTCCCGCTGGATTTCGGCGGCAGCGGTGCGCAGGGACCTTCTGGGAGGTGAGTAGTGAGTTTAAAAGCTCTTACCTTTACAGGAGCAGCCCTTTGGATTTCGGCGGCAGCGGTGCGCAGGGGCCTTCTGGGAGGTGAGTAGTGAGTTTAAAAGCTCTTACCTTTACATGAGCAGCCCTTTGGATTTCGGCGGCAGCGGTGCGCAGGGGCCTTCTGGGAGGTGAGTAGTGAGTTTAAAAGCTCTTACCTTTACAGGAGCAGCCCTTTGGATTTCGGCGGCAGCGGAGCGCAGGGACCTTCTGGGAGGTGAGTAGTGAGTTTAAAAGCTCTTACCTTTACAGGAGCAGCCCTTTGGATTTCGGCGGCAGCGGTGCGCAGGGACCTTCTGGGAGGTGAGTAGTGAGTTTAAAAGCCTTGCCTGGTCCCGTGTCTGTTCTTCTTTTCTGTTTTATTTGTTTTTATATAAGGCGGGAACCGGAAGTTCGTCCTCTGGCAAGTCCCCCCCCCCCCAACCAATAAATTCTGGTGGAGAGGAAACCCGAGACACTGCACGTGTAGTGTCTCCCACCCGCGCTCCTCCTCTAACCTAATAATAAGACCCATTGGTGTAAGGTAAGTGCCATATTATATTATTATATTATTAGCATTGTGCAGGTCAAGGATCGGAGGTGGAGGAGCAGTCTCTGTCAGCGAGAGAACCTGAGAACATCTCAGACACTCAGAAGGTAAGAAGGTAAGTAAGTGATTTTTACTTTTATACCTTTTTTCAAATTGTGTGTGTCGGGGGGGAAACTGAAGTGACATCACAGAAAAGCTGTGGCCAGAGTGGCTGGTTGGGATTCTAACCTAAATTTTAAAAAAATTTGAGTATTTGGGAACTAATTAAACATAATAACTTAATTATAATTTAGAGGATATCTAAGCCAGAGATCGGAGAGTATTATAGTTAGCTATCGCATTTCTATTAGAAATCTAGTGCAAGGAAACAGATAGTTGACAGTAACTTTGCAATTTTTAAAAAAAGTATTAAAAAAAAAAGACAAATTTTAATTAATTGACGCAATGTCAGTTAGACGGGTGCTGTGCTCTGACTGTGAGATGTGGCAGGTCCGGGAGGCTTCCAGCGTCCCGGATGGCTTCATCTGCAGAAAGTGCACCCAACTGGAGCTCCTCACAGACCGCATGGTTCGGTTGGAGCAGCAATTGGATGCACTTAGGAGCATGCAGGTGGCGGAAAGCATCATAGATCGCAGTTATGTAAATGTGGTCACACCCAAGGTGCAGGCAGAGAAATGGGTGACCACCAGAAAGGGCAGGCAGTCAGTGCAGGAATCCCCTGTGGTTGTCCCCCTCTCGAACAGGTATACCCCTTTGGATACTGTCGGGGGGGATAGCCTATCAGGGGAAAACAGCAGCAGCCAGAGCAGTGGCACCACGGCTGGCTCTGATGTTCAGAAGGGAGGGTCAAAGCGCAGAAGAGTAATAGTAATAGGGGACTCTATAGTCAGGGGCACAGATAGGCGCTTCTGTGGACGTGAAAGAGACTCCAGGATGGTATGTTGCCTCCCTGGTGCCAGGGTCCAGGATGTCTCCGAACGGGTAGAGGGAATCCTGAAGGAGGAGGGCAAACAGGCAGAGGTCGTTGTACATATTGGTACTAACGACATAGGCAGGAAGGGGCATGAGGTCCTGCAGCAGGAGTTCAGGAAGCTAGGCAGAAAGTTAAAAGACAGGACCTCGAGGGTTGTAATCTCAGGATTACTCCCTGTGCCACGTGCCAGTGAGGCTAGAAATAGGAAGATAGAGCAGACAAACACGTGGCTAAACAGCTGGTGTAGGAGGGAGGGTTTCCGTTATCTGGACCACTGGGAGCTCTTCCGGGGCAGGTGTGACCTGTATAAGATGGATGGGTTGCATCTAAACCGGAGAGGCATAAATATCCTGGCCGCGAGGTTTGCTAGTGTCACACGGGAGGGTTTAAACTAGTATGGCAGGGGGGTGGGCACGGGAGCAATAGGTCAGAAGGTGAGAGCATTGAGGGAGAACTAGGGAATAGGGACAGTGTGGCACTGAGGCAGAGCAGACGGGGAGAAGTTGCTGAACACAGCGGGTCTGGTGGCCTGAAGTGCATATGTTTTAATGCAAGGAGCATTACGGGTAAGGCAGATGAACTTAGAGCTTGGATTACTACTTGGAACTATGATGTTGTTGCCATTACAGAGACCTGGTTGAGGGAAGGGCAGGATTGGCAGCTCAACGTTCCAGGATTTAGATGTTTCAGGCGGGATAGAGGGGGATGTAAAAGGGGAGGCGGAGTTGCGCTACTTGTTCGGGAGAATATCACAGCTATACTGCGAGAGGTCACCTCAGAGGGCAGTGAGGCTATATGGGTAGAGATCAGGAATAAGAAGGGTGCAGTCACAATGTTGGGGGTATACTACAGGCCTCCCAACAGCCATCAGATAGAGGAGCAGATAGGTAGACAGATTTTGGAAAAGAGTAAAAACAACAGGGTTGTGGTGATGGGAGACTTCAACTTCCCCAATATTGACTGGGACTCACTTAGTGCCAGGGGCTTAGACGGGGCGGAGTTTGTAAGGAGCATCCAGGAGGGCTTCTTAAAACAATATGTAAACAGTGCAACTAGGGAAGGGGCGGTACTGGACTTGGTATTGGGGAATGAGCCCGGCCAGGTGGTAGATGTTTCAGTAGGGGAGCATTTCGGTAACAGTGACCACAATTCAGTAAGTTTTAAAGTACTGGTGGACAAGGATAAGAGTGGTCCGAGGATGAATGTGCTAAATTGGGGGAAGGCTAATTATAACAATATTAGGCGGGAACTGAAGAACATAGATTGGGGGCGGATGTTTGAGGGCAAATCAACATCTGACATGTGGGAGGCTTTCAAGTGTCAGTTGAAAGGAATACAGGACAGGCATGTTCCTGTGAGGAAGAAAGATAAATACGGCAATTTTCGGGAACCTTGGATGACGAGTGATATTGTAGGCCTCGTCAAAAAGAAAAAGGAGGCATTTGTCAGGGCTAAAAGGTTGGGAACAGACGAAGCCTGTGTGGCATATAAGGAAAGTAGGAAGGAACTTAAGCAAGGAGTCAGGAGGGCTAGAAGGGGTCATGAAAAGTCATTGGCAAATAGGGTTAAGGAAAATCCCAAGGCTTTTTACACGTACATAAAAAGCAAGAGGGTAGCCAGGGAAAGGGTTGGCCCACTGAAGGATAGGCAAGGGAATCTATGTGTGGAGCCAGAGGAAATGGGTGAGGTACTAAATGAATACTTTGCATCAGTATTCACCAAAGAGAAGGAATTGGTAGATGTTGAGTCTGGAGAAGGGGGTGTAGATAGCCTGGGTCACATTGTGATCCAAAAAGACGAGGTGTTGGGTGTCTTAAAAAATATTAAGGTAGATAAGTCCCCAGGGCCTGATGGGATCTACCCCAGAATACTGAAGGAGGCTGGAGAGGAAATTGCTGAGGCCTTGACAGAAATCTTTGGATCCTCGCTGTCTTCAGGGGATGTCCCGGAGGACTGGAGAATAGCCAATGTTGTTCCTCTGTTTAAGAAGGGTAGCAAGGATAATCCCGGGAACTACAGGCCGGTGAGCCTTACTTCAGTGGTAGGGAAATTACTGGAGAGAATTCTTCGAGACAGGATCTACTCCCATTTGGAAGCAAATGGATGTATTATTGAGAGGCAGCACGGTTTTGTGAAGGGGCGGTCGTGTCTCACTAACTTGATAGAGTTTTTCGAGGAGGTCACTAAGATGATTGATGCAGGTAGGGCAGTAGATGTTGTCTATATGGACTTCAGTAAGGCCTTTGACAAGGTCCCTCATGGTAGACTAGTACAAAAGGTGAAGTCACACGGGATCAGGGGTGAACTGGCAAGGTGGATACAGAACTGGCTAGGCCATAGAAGGCAGAGGGTAGCAATGGAGGGATGCTTTTCTAATTGGAGGGCTGTGACCAGTGGTGTTCCACAGGGATCAGTGCTGGGACCTTTGCTCTTTGTAGTATATATAAATGATTTGGAGGAAAATGTAACTGGTCTGATTAGTAAGTTTGCAGACGACACAAAGGTTGGTGGAATTGCGGATAGCGATGAGGACTGTCTGAGGATACAGCAGGATTTAGATTGGTTGGAGACTTGGGCGGAGAGATGGCAGATGGAGTTTAATCCGGACAAATGTGAGGTAATGCATTTTGGAAGGGCTAATGCAGGTAGGGAATATACAGTGAATGGTAGAACCCTCAAGAGTATTGAAAGTCAAAGAGATCTAGGAGTACAGGTCCACAGGTCATTGAAAGGGGCAACACAGGTGGAGAAGGTAGTCAAGAAGGCATACGGCATGCTTGCCTTCATTGGCCGGGGCATTGAGTATAAGAATTGGCAAGTCATGTTGCAGCTGTATAGAACCTTAGTTAGGCCACACTTGGAGTATAGTGTTCAATTCTGGTCGCCACACTACCAGAAGGATGTGGAGGCTTTAGAGAGGGTGCAGAAGAGATTTACCAGAATGTTGCCTGGTATGGGGGGCATAAGCTATGAGGAGCGATTGAATATACTCGGTTTGTTCTCACTGGAACGAAGGAGGTTGAGGGGCGACCTGATAGAGGTCTACAAAATTATGAAGGGCATAGACAGAGTGGATAGTCAGAGGCTTTTCCCCAGGATAGAGGGGTCAATTACTAGGGGGCATAGGTTTAAGGTGAGAGGGGCAAGGTTTAGAGTAGATGTACGAGGCAAGTTTTTTACGCAGAGGGTAGTGGGTGCCTGGAACTCACTACCGGAGGAGGTAGTGGAGGCAGGGACGATAGGGACATTCAAGGGGCATCTTGACAAATATATGAATAGGATGGGAATAGAAGGATACGGACCCAGGAAGTGTAGAAGATTGTCGTTTAGTCGGGCAGTATGGTCGGCACGGTCTTGGAGGGCCGAAGGGCCTGTTCCTGTGCTGTACATTTCTTTGTTCTTTGTTCTTTGAAATCGACTGGCCTGCTCCTGTGAATGTAAGAGTTTTTAAAGGATACACTTACCTCCCTGAAATCACTTGCGCACCGCTCCCGCTGAAATCGACTGGCCTGCTCCTGTGAATGTAAGAGTTTTTAAAGGGTACACTTACCTCCCTGAAATCACTTGCGCACCGCTCCCGCTGAAATCGACTGGCCTGCTCCTGTGAATGTAAGAGTTTTTAAAGGATACACTTACCTCCCTGAAATCACTTGCGCGCCGCTCCCGCTGAAATCGACTGGCCTGCTCCTGTGAAGGTCAGAGTTTTTAAAGGATACACTTACCTCCCTGAAATCACTTGCGCACCGCTCCCGCTGAAATCGACTGGCCTGCTCCTGTGAAGCTAAGAGTTTTTAAAGGATACACTTACCTCCCTGAAATCACTTGTGCACCGCTCCCGCTGAAATCGACTGGCCTGCTCCTGTGAAGGTCAGAGTTTTTAAAGGATACACTTACCTCCCTGAAATCACTTGCGCACCGCTCCCGCTGAAATGGACTGGCCTGCTCCTGTGAAGGTAAGAGTTTTTAAAGGATACACTTACCTCCCTGAAATCACTTGCGCACCGCTCCCGCTGAAATCGACTGGCCTGCTCCTGTGAAGCTAAGAGTTTTTAAAGGATACACTTACCTCCCTGAAATCACTTGCGCACCGCTCCCGCTGAAATCGTCTGGCCTGCACCTGTGAAGGTAAGAGTTTTTAAAAGGATACACTTACCTCCCTGAAATCACTTGCGCACCGCTCCCGCTGAAATCGACTGGCCTGCTCCTGTGAAGGTAAGAGTTTTTAAAGGATACACTTACCTCCCTGAAATCACTTGCGCACCGCTCCCGCTCGAATCGACTGGCCTGCTCCTGTGAAGGTAAGAGTTTTTAAAGGATACACTTACCTCCTTGAAATCACTTGCGCACCGCTCCCGCTGAAATCGACTGGCCTGCTCCTGTGAAGGTAAGAGTTTTTAAAGAATACACTTACCTCCCTGAAATCACTTGCGCACCGCTGCCGCTGAAATCGACTGGCCTGCTCCTGTGAAGGTAAGAGTTTTTAAAGGATACACTAACCTCACTGAAATCACTTGCGCACCGCTCCCGCTGAAATCGACTGGCCTGCTCCTGTGAAGGTAAGAGTTTTTAAAGGATACACTTACCTCCCTGAAATCACTTGCGCACTGCACCCGCTGAAATCGACTGGCCTGCTCCTGTGAATGTAAGAGTTTTTAAAGGATACACTTACCTCCCTGAAATCACTTGCGTACCGCTCCCGCTGAAATCGACTGGCCTGCTCCTGTGAAGGTAAGAGTTTTTAAAGGATACACTTACCTCCCAGAAATCACTTGCGCACTGCTCCCGCTGAGATCGACTGGCCTGCTCCTGTAAATGTAAGTTTTTTTAAAGGATACACTTACCTCCCTGAAATCACTTGCGCACCGCTCCCGCTGAAATCGACTGGCCTGCTCCTGTGAAGCTAAGAGTTTTTAAAGGATACACTTACCTCCCTGAAATCACTTGCGCACCGCTCCCGCTGAAATCGACTGGCCTGCTCCTGTGAAGCTAAGAGTTTTTAAGGATACACTTATCTCCCTGAAATCACTTGTGCACCGCTCCCGCTGAAATCAACTGGCCTGCTCCTGTGAAGGTAAGAGTTTTTAAAGGATACACTTACCTCCCTGAAATCACTTGCGCACCGCTCCCGCTGAAATCGACTGGCCTGCTCCTGTGAAGGTAAGAGTTTTTAAAGGATACACTTACCTACCTGAAATCACTTGCGCACCGCTCCCGTTGAAATCGACTGGCCTGCTCCTGTGAAGGTAAGAGTTTTTAAAGGATACACTTACCTCCCTGAAATCACTTGCGCACCGCTCCCGCTGAAATCGTCTGGTCTGCACCTGTGAAGGTAAGAGTTTTTAAAGGATACACTTACCTCCTTGAAATCACTTGCGCACCGCTCCCGCTGAAATCGACTGGCCTGCTCCTGTGAAGGTAAGAGTTTTTAAAGGATACACTTACCACCCAGAAATCACTTGCGCACCGCTCTCGCTGAAATCGACTGGCCTGCTCCTGTGAAGGTAAGAGTTTTTAAAGGATACACTTACCTCCTTGAAATCACTTGCGCACCGCTCCCGCTGAAATCAACTGGCCTGCTCCTGTGAAGGTAAGAGTTTTTAAAGGATACACTTACGTCCCAGAAATCACTTGCGCACCGCTCCCGCTGAGATCGACTGGCCTGCTCTTGTGAATGTAAGAGTTTTTAAAGGATACACTTACCTCCCTGAAATCACTTGCGCACCGCTCCCGCTGAAATCGACTGGCCTGCTCCTGTGAAGCTAAGAGTTTTTAAAGGATACTTACCTCCCTGAAATCACTTGCGCACCGCTCCCGCTGAAATCGACTGGCCTGCTCCTGTGAAGCTAAGAGTTTTTAAAGGATACACTTACCTCCCTGAAATCACTTGCGCACCGCTCCCGCTGAAATCGTCTGGCCTGCACCTGTGAAGGTAAGAGTTTATAAAGGATACACTTACCTCCCTGAAATCACTTGCGCACCGCTCCCGCTGAAATCGACTGGCCTGCTCCTGTGAAGGTAAGAGTTTTTAAAGGATACACTTACCTCCTTGAAATCACTTGCGCACCGCTCCCGCTGAAATCGACTGGCCTGCTCCTGTGAAGGTAAGAGTTTTTAAAGGATACACTTACCTCCCTGAAATCACTTGCGCACCGCTCCCGCTCAAATCGACTGGCCTGCTCCTGTGAACGTAAGAGTTTTTAAAGGATACACTTACCTCCTTGAAATCACTTGCGCACCGCTCCCGCTGAAATCGACTGGCCTGCTCCTGTGAAGGTAATAGTTTTTAAAGGATACACTTACCTCCCTGAAATCACTTGCGCACCGCTCCCGCTGAAATCGACTGGCCTGCTCCTGTGAAGGTAAGAGTTTTTAAAGGATACACTAACCTCCCTGAAATCACTTGCGCACCGCTCCCGCTGAAATCGACTGGCCTGCTCCTGTGAAGGTAAGAGTTTTTAAAGGATACACTTACCTCCCTGAAATCACTTGCGCACTGCACCCGCTGAAATCGACTGGCCTGCTCCTGTGAATGTAAGAGTTTTTAAAGGATACACTTACCTCCCTGAAATCACTTGCGTACCGCTCCCGCTGAAATCGACTGGCCTGCTCCTGTGAAGGTAAGAGATTTTAAAGGATACACTTACCTCCCAGAAATCACTTGCGCACTGCTCCCGCTGAGATCGACTGGCCTGCTCCTGTGAATGTAAGTTTTTTTAAAGGATACACTTACCTCCCTGAAATCACTTGCGAACCGCTCCCGCTGAAATCGACTGGCCTGCTCCTGTGAAGCTAAGAGTTTTTAAAGGATACACTTATCTCCCTGAAATCACTTGCGCACCGCTCCCGCTGAAATCGACTGGCCTGCTCCTGTGAAGCTAAGAGTTTTTAAGCATACACTTATCTCCCTGAAATCACTTGTGCACCGCTCCCGCTGAAATCAACTGGCCTGCTCCTGTGAAGGTAAGAGTTTTTAAAGGATACACTTACCTCCCTGAAATCACTTGCGCACCGCTCCCGCTGAAATCGACTGGCCTGCTCCTGTGAAGGTAAGAGTTTTAAAAGGATACACTTACCTCCCTGAAATCACTTGCGCACCGCTCCCGTTGAAATCGACTGGCCTGCTCCTGTGAAGGTAAGAGTTTTTAAAGGATACACTTACCTCCCTGAAATCACTTGCGCACCGCTCCCGCTGAAATCGTCTGGTCTGCACCTGTGAAGGTAAGAGTTTTTAAAGGATACACTTACCTCCTTGAAATCACTTGCGCACCGCTCCCTCTGAAATCGACTGGCCTGCTCCTGTGAAGGTAGGAGTTTTTAAAGGATACACTTACCTCCCAGAAATCACTTGCGCACCGCTCTCGCTGAAATCGACTGGCCTGCTCCTGTGAAGGGAAGAATTTTTAAAGGATACACTTACCTCCCAGAAATCACTTGCGCACCGCTCTCGCTGAAATCGACTGGCCTGCTCCTGTGAAGGTAAGAGTTTTTAAAGGATACACTTACGTCCCAGAAATCACTTGCGCACCGCTCCCGCTGAGATCGACTGGCCTGCTCCTGTGAATGTAAGAGTTTTTAAAGGATACACTTACCTCCCTGAAATCACTTGCGCACCGCTCCCGCTGAAATCGACTGGCCTGCTCCTGTGAAGCTAAGAGTTTTTAAAGGATACTTACCTCCCTGAAATCACTTGCGCACCGCTCCCGCTGAAATCGACTGGCCTGCTCCTGTGAAGCTAAGAGTTTTTAAAGGATACACTTACCTCCCTGAAATCACTTGCGCACCGCTCCCGCTGAAATCGTCTGGCCTGCACCTGTGAAGGTAAGAGTTTATAAAGGATACACTTACCTCCCTGAAATCACTTGCGCACCGCTCCCGCTGAAATCGACTGGCCTGCTCCTGTGAAGGTAAGAGTTTTTAAAGGATACACTTACCTCCTTGAAATCACTTGCGCACCGCTCCCGCTGAAATCGACTGGCCTGCTCCTGTGAAGGTAAGAGTTTTTAAAGGATACACTTACCTCCCTGAAATCACTTGCGCACCGCTCCCGCTCAAATCGACTGGCCTGCTCCTGTGAAGGTAAGAGTTTTTAAAGGATACACTTACCTCCTTGAAATCACTTGCGCACCGCTCCCGCTGAAATCGACTGGCCTGCTCCTGTGAAGGTAATAGTTTTTAAAGGATACACTTACCTCCCTGAAATCACTTGCGCACCGCTCCCGCTGAAATCGACTGGCCTGCTCCTGTGAAGGTAAGAGTTTTTAAAGGATACACTAACCTCCCTGAAATCACTTGCGCACCGCTCCCGCTGAAATCGACTGGCCTGCTCCTGTGAAGGTAAGAGTTTTTAAAGGATACACTTACCTCCCTGAAATCACTTGCGCACTGCACCCGCTGAAATCGACTGGCCTGCTCCTGTGAATGTAAGAGTTTTTAAAGGATACACTTACCTCCCTGAAATCACTTGCGTACCGCTCCCGCTGAAATCGACTGGCCTGCTCCTGTGAAGGTAAGAGTTTTTAAAGGATACACTTACCTCCCAGAAATCACTTGCGCACCGCTCCAGCTGAAATCGACTGGCCTGCTCCTGTGAATGTAAGTTTTTTTAAAGGATACACTTACCTCCCTGAAATCACTTGCGCACCGCTCCCGCTGAAATCGACTGGCCTGCTCCTGTGAAGGTAGGAGTTTTTAAGGATACACTTATCTCCCTGAAATCACTTGTGCACCGCTCTCGCTGAAATCAACTGGCCTGCTCCTGTGAAGGGAAGAATTTTTAAAGGATACACTTACCTCCCTGAAATCACTTGCGCATCGCTCCCGCTGAAATCGACTGGCCTGCTCCTGTGAAGGTAAGAGTTTTTAAAGGATACACTTACGTCCCAGAAATCACTTGCGCACCGCTCCCGCTGAAATCGACTGGCCTGCTCCTGTGAAGGGAAGAATTTTTAAAGGATACACTTACCTCCCTGAAATCACATGCGCATCGCTCCCGCTGAAATCGACTGGCCTGCTCCTGTGAAGGTAAGAGTTTTTAAAGGATACACTTACCTCCCTGAAATCACTTGCGCACCGCTCCCGCTGAAATCGACTGGCCTGCTCCTGTGAAGCTAAGAGTTTTTAAAGGATACTTACCTCCCTGAAATCACTTGCGCACCGCTCCCGCTGAAATCGACTGGCCTGCTCCTGTGAAGCTAAGAGTTTTTAAAGGATACACTTACCTCCCTGAAATCACTTGCGCACCGCTCCCGCTGAAATCGTCTGGCCTGCACCTGTGAAGGTAAGAGTTTATAAATGATACACTTACCTCCCTGAAATCACTTGCGCACCGCTCCCGCTCAAATCGACTGGCCTGCTCCTGTGAAGGTAAGAGTTTTTAAAGGATACACTTACCTCCTTGAAATCACTTGCGCACCGCTCCCGCTGAAATCGACTGGCCTGCTCCTGTGAAGGTAATAGTTTTTAAAGGATACACTTACCTCCCTGAAATCACTTGCGCACCGTTCCCGCTGAAATCGACTGGCCTGCTCCTGTGAAGGTCAGAGTTTTTAAAGGATACACTAACCTCCCTGAAATCACTTGCGCACCGCTCCCGCTGAAATCGTCTGGCCTGCTCCTGTGAAGGTAAGAGTTTTTAAAGGATACACTTACCTCCCTGAAATCACTTGCGCACTGCACCCGCTGAAATCGACTGGCCTGCTCCTGTGAATGTAAGAGTTTTTAAAGGATACACTTACCTCCCTGAAATCACTTGCGTACCGCTCCCGCTGAAATCGACTGGCCTGCTCCTGCGAAGGTAATAGTTTTTAAAGGATACACTTACCTCCCAGAAATCACTTGCGCACTGCTCCCGCTGAGATCGACTGGCCTGCTCCTGTGAATGTAAGAGTTTTTAAAGGATACACTTACCTCCCTGAAATCACTTGCGCACCGCTCCCGCTGAAATCGACTGGCCTGCTCCTGTGAAGGTAAGAGTTTTTAAAGGATACACTTACCTCCCTGAAATCACTTGCGCACCGCTCCCGCTGAAATCGTCTGGCCTGCACCTGTGAAGGTAAGAGTTTTTAAAGGATACACTTACCTCCCAGAAATCACTTGCGCACCGCTCCCGCTCAAATCGACTGGCCTGCTCCTGTGAAGGTAAGAGTTTTTAAAGGATACACTTACCTCCTTGAAATCACTTGCGCACCGCTCCCGCTGAATTCGACTGGCCTGCTCCTGTGAAGGTAAGAGTTTTTAAAGGATACACTTACCTCCCTGAAATCACTTGCGCACCGCTCACGCTGACATCGACTGGCCTGTTCCTGTGTAGGTAAGAGTTTTTAAAGGATACACTTACCTCCCTGAAATCACTTGCGTACCGCTCCCGCTGAAATCGACTGGCCTGCTCCTGTGAAGATAAGAGTTTTTAAAGGATACACTTACCTCCCAGAAATCACTTGCGCACTGCACCCGCTGAAATCGACTGGCCTGCTCCTGTGAAGGTAAGAGTTTTTAAAGGATACACTTACCTCCTTGAAATCACTTGCGCACCGCTCCCACTGCAATCGACTGTCCTGCTCCAGTGAAGGTAAGAGTTTTTAAAGGATACACTTACCTCCCAGAAATCACTTGCGCACCGCTCTCGCTGAAATCGACTGGCCTGCTCCTGTGAAGCTAAGAGTTTTTAAAGGATACACTTACCTCCCAGAAATCACTTGCGCACTGCCCCCGCTGAGATCGACTGGCCTGTTCCTTTGAATGTAAGAGTTTTTAAAGGATATGCTTACCTCCCTGAAATTACTTGTGCACCGCTCCCGCTGAAATCGACTGGCCTGCTCCTGTGAAGGTAAGAGTTTTTAAAGGATACGCTAACCTCCCTGAAATCACTTGTGCACCGCTCCCGCTGAAATCGACTGGCCTGCTCCTGTGAAGGTAAGAGTTTTTAAAGGATACGCTTACCTCCCTGAAATCACTTGCGCACCGCTCCCGCTGAAATCGACTGGCCTGCTCCTGTGAAGGTAAGAGTTTTTAAAGGATACACTTACCTCCTTGAAATCACTTGCGCACCGCTCCCGCTGAAATCGACTGGCCTGCTCCTGTGAAGGTAATAGTTTATAAATGATACACTTACCTCCCTGAAATCACTTGCGCACCGCTCCCGCTCAAATCGACTGGCCTGCTCCTGTGAAGGTAAGAGTTTTTAAAGGATACACTTACCTCCTTGAAATCACTTGCGCACCGCTCCCGCTGAAATCGACTGGCCTGCTCCTGTGAAGGTAATAGTTTTTAAAGGATACACTTACCTCCCTGAAATCACTTGCGCACCGCTCCCGCTGAAATCGACTGGCCTGCTCCTGTGAAGGTCAGAGTTTTTAAAGGATACACTAACCTCCCTGAAATCACTTGCGCACCGCTCCCGCTGAAATCGTCTGGCCTGCTCCTGTGAAGGTAAGAGTTTTTAAAGGATACACTTACCTCCCTGAAATCACTTGCGCACTGCACCCGCTGAAATCGACTGGCCTGCTCCTGTGAATGTAAGAGTTTTTAAAGGATACACTTACCTCCCTGAAATCACTTGCGTACCGCTCCCGCTGAAATCGACTGGCCTGCTCCTGCGAAGGTAAGAGTTTTTAAAGGATACACTTACCTCCCAGAAATCACTTGCGCACTGCTCCCGCTGAGATCGACTGGCCTGCTCCTGTGAATGTAAGAGTTTTTAAAGGATACACTTACCTCCCTGAAATCACTTGCGCACCGCTCCCGCTGAAATCGACTGGCCTGCTCCTGTGAAGGTAAGAGTTTTTAAAGGATACACTTACCTCCCTGAAATCACTTGCGCACCGCTCCCGCTGAAATCGTCTGGCCTGCACCTGTGAAGGTAAGAGTTTTTAAAGGATACACTTACCTCCCAGAAATCACTTGCACACCGCTCCCGCTCAAATCGACTGGCCTGCTCCTGTGAAGGTAAGAGTTTTTAAAGGATACACTTACCTCCTTGAAATCACTTGCGCACCGCTCCCGCTGAAATCGACTGGCCTGCTCCTGTGAAGGTAAGAGTTTTTAAAGGATACACTTACCTCCCTGAAATCACTTGCGCACCGCTCACGCTGACATCGACTGGCCTGTTCCTGTGTAGGTAAGAGTTTTTAAAGGATACACATACCTCCCTGAAATCACTTGCGTACCGCTCCCGCTGAAATCGACTGGCCTGCTCCTGTGAAGGTAAGAGTTTTTAAAGGATACACTTACCTCCCAGAAATCACTTGCGCACTGCACCCGCTGAAATCGACTGGCCTGCTCCTGTGAAGGTAAGAGTTTTTAAAGGATACACTTACCTCCTTGAAATCACTTGCGCACCGCTCCCACTGCAATCGACTGGCCTGCTCCAGTGAAGGTAAGAGTTTTTAAAGGATACACTTACCTCCCAGAAATCACTTGCGCACTGCACCCGCTGAAATCGACTGGCCTGCTCCTGTGAAGGCAAGAGTTTTTAAAGGATACACTTACCTCCCAGAAATCACTTGCGCACCGCTCTCGCTGAAATCGACTGGCCTGCTCCTGTGAAGCTAAGAGTTTTTAAAGGATACACTTACCTCCCAGAAATCACTTGCGCACTGCCCCCGCTGAGATCGACTGGCCTGTTCCTTTGAATGTAAGAGTTTTTAAAGGATACATTTACCTCCCTGAAATCACTTGCGCACCGCTCCCGCTGAAATCGACTGGCCTGCTCCTGTGAAGCTAAGAGTTTTTAAAGGATACGCTTACCTCCCTGAAATTACTTGTGCACCGCTCCCGCTGAAATCGACTGGCCTGCTCCTGTGAAGGTAAGAGTTTTTAAAGGATACGCTAACCTCCCTGAAATCACTTGTGCACCGCTCCCGCTGAAATCGACTGGCCTGCTCCTGTGAAGGTAAGAGTTTTTAAAGGATACGCTTACCTCCCTGAAATCACTTGCGCACCGCTCCCGCTGAAATCGACGGGCCTGCTCCTGTGAAGGTAAGAGTTTTTAAAGGATACACTTACCTCACTGAAATCACTTGCGCACCGCCTCCGCTGAAATCGACTGGCCTGCTCCTGTGAAGGTAAGAGTTTTTAAAGGATACACTTACCTCCCTGAAATCACTTGCGCACCGCTCCCGCTGAAATCGTCTGGCCTGCACCTGTGAAGGTAAGAGTTTTTAAAGGATACACTTACCTCCCTGAAATCACTTGCTCACCGCTCCCGCTCAAATCGACTGGCCTGCTCCTGTGAAGGGAAGAGTTTTTAAAGGATACACTTACCTCCCTGAAATCACTTGCTCACCGCTCCCGCTCAAATCGACTGGCCTGCTCCTGTGAAGGGAAGAGTTTTTAAAGGATACACTTACCTCCCAGAAATCACTTGCGCACCGCTCCCGCTGAAATCGACTGGCCTGCTCCTGTGAAGGTAAGAGTTTTTAAAGGAAAAACTTACCTCCCAGAAATCACTTGCGCACTGCTCCCGCTGAGATCGACTGGCCTGCTACTGTGAATGTAAGAGTTTTTAAAGGATACACTTACCTCCCTGAAATCACTTGCGCACCGCTCCCGCTGAAATCGACTGGCCTGCTCCTGTGAAGGTAAGAGTTTTTAAAGGATACACTTACCTCCCTGAAATCACTTGCGCACCGCTCCCGCTGAAATCGACTGGTCTGCTCCTGTGAAGGTAAGTGTTTTTAAAGGATACACTTACCTCCCTGAAATCACTTGCGCACCGCTCCCGCTGAAATCGACTGGCCTGCTCCTGTGAAGGTAAAAGTTTTTAAAGGATACACTTACCTCCCTGAAATCACTTGCGCACCGCACCCGCTGAAATCGACTGGCCTGCTCCTGTGAAGGTAAGAGTTTTTAAAGGATACACTTACCTCCCAGAAATCACTTGCGCACCGCTCCCGCTGAAATCGACTGGCCTGCTCCTGTGAAGGTAAGAGTTTTTAAAGGATACACATACCTCCCTGAAATCACTTGTGCACCGCTCCCGCTGAAATCGACTGGCCTGCTCCTGTGAAGGTAAGAGTTTTTAAAGGATACGCTTACCTCCCTGAAATCACTTGCGCACCGCTCCCGCTGAAATCGACGGGCCTGCTCCTGTGAAGGTAAGAGTTTTTAAAGGATACACTTACCTCCCAGAAATCACTTGCGCACCGCTCCCGCTGAAATCGACGGGCCTGCTCCTGTGAAGGTAAGAGTTTTTAAAGGATACACTTACCTCCCTGAAATCACTTGCGCACCGCTCCCGCTGAAATCGTCTGGTCTGCACCTGTGAAGGTAAGAGTTTTTAAAGGATACACTTACCTCCTTGAAATCACTTGCGCACCGCTCTCGCTGAAATCGACTGGCCTGCTCCTGTGAAGGGAAGAATTTTTAAAGGATACACTTACCTCCCTGAAATCACTTGCGCACCGCTCTCGCTGAAATCGACTGGCCTGCTCCTGTGAAGGTAAGAGTTTTTAAAGGATACACTTACCTCCTTGAAATCACTTGCGCACCGCTCCCGCTGAAATCGACTGGCCTGCTCCTGTGAAGGTAGGAGTTTTTAAAGGATACACTTACCTCCCAGAAATAACTTGCGCACCGCTCTCGCTGAAATCGACTGGCCTGCTCCTGTGAAGGGAAGAATTTTTAAAGGATACACTTACCTCCCTGAAATCACTTGCGCATCGCTCCCGCTGAAATCGACTGGCCTGCTCCTGTGAAGGTAAGAGTTTTTAAAGGATACACTTACGTCCCAGAAATCACTTGCGCACCGCTCCCGCTGAAATCGACTGGCCTGCTCCTGTGAAGGGAAGAATTTTTAAAGGATACACTTACCTCCCTGAAATCACATGCGCATCGCTCCCGCTGAAATCGACTGGCCTGCTCCTGTGAAGGTAAGAGTTTTTAAAGGATACACTTACCTCCCTGAAATCACTTGCGCACCGCTCCCGCTGAAATCGACTGGCCTGCTCCTGTGAAGCTAAGAGTTTTTAAAGGATACTTACCTCCCTGAAATCACTTGCGCACCGCTCCCGCTGAAATCGACTGGCCTGCTCCTGTGAAGCTAAGAGTTTTTAAAGGATACACTTACCTCCCTGAAATCACTTGCGCACCGCTCCCGCTGAAATCGTCTGGCCTGCACCTGTGAAGGTAAGAGTTTATAAATGATACACTTACCTCCCTGAAATCACTTGCGCACCGCTCCCGCTCAAATCGACTGGCCTGCTCCTGTGAAGGTAAGAGTTTTTAAAGGATACACTTACCTCCTTGAAATCACTTGCGCACCGCTCCCGCTGAAATCGACTGGCCTGCTCCTGTGAAGGTAATAGTTTTTAAAGGATACACTTACCTCCCTGAAATCACTTGCGCACCGCTCCCGCTGAAATCGACTGGCCTGCTCCTGTGAAGGTCAGAGTTTTTAAAGGATACACTAACCTCCCTGAAATCACTTGCGCACCGCTCCCGCTGAAATCGTCTGGCCTGCTCCTGTGAAGGTAAGAGTTTTTAAAGGATACACTTACCTCCCTGAAATCACTTGCGCACTGCACCCGCTGAAATCGACTGGCCTGCTCCTGTGAATGTAAGAGTTTTTAAAGGATACACTTACCTCCCTGAAATCACTTGCGTACCGCTCCCGCTGAAATCGACTGGCCTGCTCCTGCGAAGGTAAGAGTTTTTAAAGGATACACTTACCTCCCAGAAATCACTTGCGCACTGCTCCCGCTGAGATCGACTGGCCTGCTCCTGTGAATGTAAGAGTTTTTAAAGGATACACTTAGCTCCCTGAAATCACTTGCGCACCGCTCCCGCTGAAATCGACTGGCCTGCTCCTGTGAAGGTAAGAGTTTTTAAAGGATACACTTACCTCCCTGAAATCACTTGCGCACCGCTCCCGCTGAAATCGTCTGGCCTGCACCTGTGAAGGTAAGAGTTTTTAAAGGATACACTTACCTCCCAGAAATCACTTGCGCACCGCTCCCGCTCAAATCGACTGGCCTGCTCCTGTGAAGGTAAGAGTTTTTAAAGGATACACTTACCTCCTTGAAATCACTTGCGCACCGCTCCCGCTGAAATCGACTGGCCTGCTCCTGTGAAGGTAAGAGTTTTTAAAGGATACACTTACCTCCCTGAAATCACTTGCGCACCGCTCCCGCTCAAATCGACTGGCCTGCTCCTGTGAAGGTAAGAGTTTTTAAAGGATACACTTACCTCCTTGAAATCACTTGCGCACCGCTCCCGCTGAAATCGACTGGCCTGCTCCTGTGAAGGTAAGAGTTTTTAAAGGATACACTTACCTCCCTGAAATCACTTGCGCACCGCTCACGCTGACATCGACTGGCCTGTTCCTGTGTAGGTAAGAGTTTTTAAAGGATACACTTACCTCCCTGAAATCACTTGCGTACCGCTCCCGCTGAAATCGACTGGCCTGCTCCTGTGAAGGTAAGAGTTTTTAAAGGATACACTTACCTCCCAGAAATCACTTGCGCACTGCACCCGCTGAAATCGACTGGCCTGCTCCTGTGAAGGTAAGAGTTTTTAAAGGATACACTTACCTCCTTGAAATCACTTGCGCACCGCTCCTACTGCAATCGACTGGCCTGCTCCAGTGAAGGTAAGAGTTTTTAAAGGATACACTTACCTCCCAGAAATCACTTGCGCACCGCTCTCGCTGAAATCGACTGGCCTGCTCCTGTGAAGCTAAGAGTTTTTAAAGGATACACTTACCTCCCAGAAATCACTTGCGCACTGCCCCCGCTGAGATCGACTGGCCTGTTCCTTTGAATGTAAGAGTTTTTAAAGGATACATTTACCTCCCTGAAATCACTTGCGCACCGCTCCCGCTGAAATCGTCTGGCCTGCTCCTGTGAAGCTAAGAGTTTTTAAAGAATACGCTTACCTCCCTGAAATTACTTGTGCACCGCTCCCGCTGAAATCGACTGGCCTGCTCCTGTGAAGGTAAGAGTTTTTAAAGGATACGCTAACCTCCCTGAAATCACTTGTGCACCGCTCCCGCTGAAATCGACTGGCCTGCTCCTGTGAAGGTAAGAGTTTTTAAAGGATACGCTTACCTCCCTGAAATCACTTGCGCACCGCTCCCGCTGAAATCGTCTGGCCTGCACCTGTGAAGGTAAGAGTTTTTAAAGGATACACTTACCTCCCTGAAATCACTTGCGCACCGCTGCCGCTGAAATCGACTGGCCTGCTCCTGTGAAGGTAAGAGTTTTTGAAGGATACACTTACCTCCTTGAAATCACTTGCGCACCGCTCCCGCTGAAATCGACTGGCCTGCTCCTGTCAAGGCAAGAGTTTTTAAAGGATACACTTACCTCCCAGAAATCACTTGCGCACCGCTCACGCTAACATTGTCTGGCCTGCTCCTGTGAAGGTAAGAGTTTTTAAAGGATACACTTACCTCCCTAAATCACTTGCTCACCGCTCCCGCTCAAATCGACTGGCCTGCTCCTGTGAAGGGAAGAGTTTTTAAAGGATACAATTACCTCCCAGAAATCACTTGCACACCGCTCTCGCTGAAATCGACTGGCCTGCTCCTGCGAAGGTAAGAATTTTTAAAGGATACACTTACCTCCCAGAAATCACTTGCGCACCGCTCCTGCTGAAATCGACTGGCCTGCTCCTGTGAAGGTAAGAGTTTTTAAAGGATACACTTACCTCCCAGAAATCACTTGCGCACTGCTCCCGCTGAGATCGACTGGCCTGCTCCTGTGAATGTAAGAGTCTTTAAAGGATACACTTACCTCCCAGAAATCACTTGCGCACCGCTCCAGCTGAAATCGACTGGCCTGCTCCTGTGAAGGTAAGAGTTTTTAAAGGATACACATACCTCCCTGAAATCACTTGTGCACCGCTCCCGCTGAAATCGACTCTCCTGCTCCTGTGAAGGTAAGAGTTTTTAAAGGATACACTTACCTCCCAGAAATCACTTGCGCACCGCTGCCGCTGAAATCGACTGGCCTGCTCCTGTGAAGGTAAGAGTTTTTAAAGGATACACTAACCTCACTGAAATCACTTGCGCACCGCTCCCGCTGAAATCGACTGGCCTGCTCCTGTGAAGGTAAGAGTTTTTAAAGGATACACTTACCTCCCTGAAATCACTTGCGCACTGCACCCGCTGAAATCGACTGGCCTGCTCCTGTGAATGTAAGAGTTTTTAAAGGATACACTTACCTCCCTGAAATCACTTGCGTACCGCTCCCGCTGAAATCGACTGGCCTGCTCCTGTGAAGGTAAGAGTTTTTAAAGGATACACTTACCTCCCAGAAATCACTTGCGCACTGCTCCCGCTGAGATCGACTGGCCTGCTCCTGTAAATGTAAGTTTTTTTAAAGGATACACTTACCTCCCTGAAATCACTTGCGCACCGCTCCCGCTGAAATCGACTGGCCTGCTCCTGTGAAGCTAAGAGTTTTTAAAGGATACACTTACCTCCCTGAAATCACTTGCGCACCGCTCCCGCTGAAATCGACTGGCCTGCTCCTGTGAAGCTAAGAGTTTTTAAGGATACACTTATCTCCCTGAAATCACTTGTGCACCGCTCCCGCTGAAATCAACTGGCCTGCTCCTGTGAAGGTAAGAGTTTTTAAAGGATACACTTACCTCCCTGAAATCACTTGCGCACCGCTCCCGCTGAAATCGACTGGCCTGCTCCTGTGAAGGTAAGAGTTTTTAAAGGATACACTTACCTACCTGAAATCACTTGCGCACCGCTCCCGTTGAAATCGACTGGCCTGCTCCTGTGAAGGTAAGAGTTTTTAAAGGATACACTTACCTCCCTGAAATCACTTGCGCACCGCTCCCGCTGAAATCGTCTGGTCTGCACCTGTGAAGGTAAGAGTTTTTAAAGGATACACTTACCTCCTTGAAATCACTTGCGCACCGCTCCCGCTGAAATCGACTGGCCTGCTCCTGTGAAGGTAAGAGTTTTTAAAGGATACACTTACCACCCAGAAATCACTTGCGCACCGCTCTCGCTGAAATCGACTGGCCTGCTCCTGTGAAGGTAAGAGTTTTTAAAGGATACACTTACCTCCTTGAAATCACTTGCGCACCGCTCCCGCTGAAATCAACTGGCCTGCTCCTGTGAAGGTAAGAGTTTTTAAAGGATACACTTACGTCCCAGAAATCACTTGCGCACCGCTCCCGCTGAGATCGACTGGCCTGCTCTTGTGAATGTAAGAGTTTTTAAAGGATACACTTACCTCCCTGAAATCACTTGCGCACCGCTCCCGCTGAAATCGACTGGCCTGCTCCTGTGAAGCTAAGAGTTTTTAAAGGATACTTACCTCCCTGAAATCACTTGCGCACCGCTCCCGCTGAAATCGACTGGCCTGCTCCTGTGAAGCTAAGAGTTTTTAAAGGATACACTTACCTCCCTGAAATCACTTGCGCACCGCTCCCGCTGAAATCGTCTGGCCTGCACCTGTGAAGGTAAGAGTTTATAAAGGATACACTTACCTCCCTGAAATCACTTGCGCACCGCTCCCGCTGAAATCGACTGGCCTGCTCCTGTGAAGGTAAGAGTTTTTAAAGGATACACTTACCTCCTTGAAATCACTTGCGCACCGCTCCCGCTGAAATCGACTGGCCTGCTCCTGTGAAGGTAAGAGTTTTTAAAGGATACACTTACCTCCCTGAAATCACTTGCGCACCGCTCCCGCTCAAATCGACTGGCCTGCTCCTGTGAACGTAAGAGTTTTTAAAGGATACACTTACCTCCTTGAAATCACTTGCGCACCGCTCCCGCTGAAATCGACTGGCCTG